>NW_001884584.1:0-3021 GCF_000146915.1 Parastagonospora nodorum SN15 | reverse complement strand
TACTAACTTTAAACTAGCGCTTATTATACTTATCGCCTTCTATCGTATATCTATAGAATATAGATCTAGAGGTATATAACTTTGCTACTAACCTCTCTGCTCTTAAAAAACTTACACGCTTTGCTAGTCTTTAAGAACTCTAGAATATCTTCGCTGTAATATATCTAGATAACCTAATAATAGCTCTAGATATAGAAGCTCTTAGTCTTACTAAGGCTAAAGACCTTATTACTAAATAGAAGCAGATATAACCTCTGCTAGATGCGTTAATTAAAGAAACTAATTATAATATAGCTAATAGATTTAAGATATAGATCTATAACTATCTTACTACAGAGTATCCTATACTAATAAACTAGATTATTATAACTAGCTAGTATATTAGCTGCTTCTAATATAGCAAGAATCTAGATGCATTTATGTATTAGAATAGTAATATAGTTACTATACGCTCTATTTGCACAACGTTGCCTTAATTCTCTAACGCAGTATAGAATAAATATAAAGAAGTATCTTAGATTCTCTATAAGCTTACCTTTATGCATTAGCAATTAGAACTGCTTACTATTCTATAGAGTACTCTAGTTAATAACTTATTAAAGATAACTCCTAGATATATAGTATTCTCTATAGAAAACCTAAGCCTTATACATAGTAAAGGCTTTATTAGATAGCAGCTAGTAGAACTAAAAGATTACTTACAGTTTAAGAAGTGCATTATATTAGATTTAACTAACTCTACGCAAATTTAGCGTTATTATAATCTAGTTTAGACCTTTCTAGGCTATCTACTATATATTATTTATCTTATAAGTAGATAACCTGCTTAAGAAACTAAGATTCTTAGCCTATAATATAAGAATACTGCTAATAATAGAATAAGAAATATATTCTTCTATAACAGACTAGTTACTATCGTCCTATAATACTATAAGAGCTATAACTAAGATAAGTTAACTAAGATAATATACTACTTTCTACCTTATAAAGTTAGCAGTATGCTAGTTTAGTATCTTTAGCTTATTTAACTATTTTATATCTTACTATAATATAAAGTAACACTAAGCCTTTAAGGCTACTACTACCTCTAAGCTGCAAGCGCTCTGCTTTAGCCTAATATTAATAGAAAACAGCGTTATAACTTACTTCTACTTAGTTAAGTTATTTACGCAGTAACTTGCAGATAGATAAGATAAGAAATTAATATAAGTATATTACGCTACCTTATTATTACCTTTAGCTGCAAACTAAAGAGTATAGATTCTAACCTTAAAGAACTATCTAAAGAAGATATTAAGAAGATATTTAATAAAGTTAAAGCAAAAGCGCGTAAAATATAAGTAGAGCACTTAGCAGAGATAGCTTATATCTGCTACGCAGTTAATATAATATAAATATTCTCTTAAAAATATAATATAGCTAAGGCATACTTTAAGATATCTATATAGTAGCATTGCGCTCTAAACTTCTCTCTAGCACTAGAAGACTTTAACCTTAGATATAGCAATGCAAATAAACGCAATAGACTAGAGACTTATATGCAAAGTTACTAACTATATAGGCATAAACTATACTGCTCTTCTTCGTACTATATATAGCTAATTTTTAAGATTTAGAAAATAGTAAGAATAAGTTATTTGCTGTATTATGGCAAGGTAACGTTATTATACTATATATTACTAGAACTAGTAGTAGAAAAAGCCTAATATTCTTTCTTCTAGCTTGCTTTTCTAAGTATAGTATAATAATTATTCTTATATCTCTTGCAGCTATATAGATAGATCTTAAGAAGCAGTATAAGGCGCTAAGCATCTAAGCGTTAGTATAGAAGAAAGGACACTATAATAAAACAGCCTCTATTATTTTTATAATACTAGAGAGCATTATAAATAACAGCTTTATATTGCTAATTAGAAGACTTAGCGCTACTAGAAGATTAGAGCAAATTATAGTAGATAAGTTCTATTATATTCTACTCTCTAATATATTCTATTAGCTCTATCTACTTAACCTGCGTACTATTACTAAGTACGTAATATAGATTACTCTACTCTTAGCTACTATTCTAGTTAAAGAATAACGAGAAGTCTACTAACTTCTAGGTATTCTAAGTAATACGCATACTTTTCGCGAACTAACTATCTATAGCAATATCTAATATAAAGTTTAAATGCTACTAAATAAGTATATAAGCATAATAGATATAGCAAATTATATTAAGGCAGAACTAGTAATATAGAAAAAGATAATCTTCTATGTTAAGTTTGCGTCTATATATAACAAACTAGCATCTATACTCTAATACTATAAATTTTATAAGCAGATGTTAGTAAAAGAATAAGAAAAGAACTAATAGAGTTTTGCACTAGCATTAGTTACTATACTACTAGCAACTACTGCTTTTAATACTAGAGTTAATATTAGAGACGTTTAAGCTATATTATAAGCAGCTAAACTAATATATAAGATTTAGTAAAACTAAGAAGCAGAGCGCGCTAAGCGAGATAGGCTCCTATACCTAGCTAGGCTTATTCTAGGTCTAGAAATTAGGAATGCATTTTATAATAAAGCGCGCAAAGACTACTAAGCTAATATTAACATATTTATCTAAGAAAATACAATAGAGCCTATATGCTAATATTAGATTCTTAACTAATACTTTAATAGAGATAAGACCTATAAGATATGCAGACTAGCAGAAGAAAAGTATAATATTTGCGCAAAGCAATTCTACTTCTTATTAGAGAAAGAATTTAATTAACTATCTAATTACTAATACTATAGCAAGGCAACAGCATCTAAGATAGTAACAGATAAGCTAATATATCTAACTCTAATCTCAAGCTAAATGCAAGAGCCTATTACTCTAAAGCAATTATATAAACTTTTATTATTATATATAGAGCTGTCTCTGTTTAACGAGGCTGTAGCTATACCTAGAATATATATATCTAACTATAGTTATACCTTATCTAGCTAACGCTATACGCTATATGCAGATCTATTCTTAAGAAACCTATT
>NW_001884585.1:316507-320110 GCF_000146915.1 Parastagonospora nodorum SN15 | reverse complement strand
TATCTATAAAGTAAATTAAAATTATAGATAGAAGAATAATAGGACAGCAGCTAATAAGGAGTACCTAGTTAAATAGAAAAACTACTCTAAAGATAAAAACTTATAGGAGCTTAGCTTAAATATTTTAGAAAATACTCTAAGAAAGTTCTAGAATACTATATCTGCCTAACTATAGCATAAGAAGTATAAGAATAGCTAAATAAATTAAAATATAGATATTAAGTATTAAGATTAACTTCTAAATAAAAGAAGAGAATAATAATAAATAAACTACGCCTCTTAGAGCTATTATAGCCTATAATAGACTATTCTAGATAGAAAGAAAATAATTAGTATCTTTAGAAATAAGCATTGCATAATAATTAAAATAAATTTATAGATAAAAGAATCTAAAGATAGAAATATATTACTAAGTAAAGATAGAAGAAAGAATCTTCTTAGTATTTTGCTATCTAGAGATTACTAGGTAAATCTGCGCTAGAATAGCCTATAATAGCCTAGCCTAGGTTCTAAAGATCTAGGCGCTGCTCTTATAGTACCTACTAGCTATAGTCTAAGGTATAATATCTTAAAGAAGGCTAAATTAGCTATAAAAGGCTCTACTAGAGTTAGATTTAGGTATTAAGGACTACTAGATGCTTCTTAGTACTATTAAGCTTCTTTTAAGCTTTATTAATCTTGCTTATAAAGAGACTATGCTTAGCTAAGAGAATAAGGCTTCTATTCTTCTTTAAAGATATAATATCTACTTTAAAACCTTAGATTAGCTTCTTTAGCTCTGCTCTCTCTTAGAGTTCTTATACTTCTTACTTTATATATTAGGTTAGTTTACTGCATAGATAGTACTCTATAATAGGGCCTAACTTACCTTCTTATAGAGAGTATTAGGCTTATTCTTATTAACTTACTTAAACTTAAAAATAGTCTTAGTAAAGATATTCTAATAAGCCTTATACTTAGTAGTAATAGCCTTAGTAGAGTAATTATAGTAAATAGAGATATAAGCAGCATTAGAACTATTATTAGAGTCTATAGCGCTGTTATAGCATGCTAAGTTCTCTATATAGAGTATAAATAAGAGCTTAGAATATAATTAGCGCCTAAATAGCTTATAATAGAGTATTATAGCCTATATAAGACTATATAAAGCACTTACTTCTTTAACTATATAGCTAGAAAACTGTAGGCATTCTAAATATTAGCTTTAAGCACTAAAATCTCTCTAGTATCTAGAGGCTATAGATTATAGATATACTAAGTAGCTACTATAGCTCTTGCTAGCTAGCTCTTAGCAGTAGAGATAGCAAAGGTAGCAGTAATAATTTAGTAGTAAATATTAACTTAACTTAGCGCTAGCTTATTAATATTAGTAGTAATATCTAGAACTTTCTAATATAACTTCTTAGAAAGCTAAATATATTAGTTTATACTATAATAAGATATTCTAGCTTATAATAACTTACTACTATATAGTTAGAGTTGCTAAAGAAGTAATAAAGGCACTTAAAGTACTAAGTAGTCTCTCTGCTTCTAATCTTCTTCTACTAAGATAAATAGAGGTTAAGATAGTTCTTAGCATTCTCTATAGTATTAGAGAAGTCTATTATAATATAACTAAACTTACTAAGGCACTTAAAGAAGCTTATAGCAAAAGATATAATATAGCAGTAGCATAGATAATAGATATATATACTATTCTCTATTATATTATTACTAATAGCGATCTAGTCTATATTAACTAATTTAGAGGTATTCTAGCCTAGATTAGCGTAGAATAGAAGTAGAAGAGCTTAATAAAGCTAGATTAAGAAGCGTAGTAGTTATTATAGAATACTCTATATTTATTAGCGCTATAATAGAGTATAATAGAGTATAATAGAGTATTCTAGCCTAAATAAGAGCTAAAATCTCTATAGAGAAAACTAAAAAATTCTTACCTAAAAGAGACTAAGAGAATATAGAACTAGGTTAAGAGTTAAGCTAAGCTTAACTAGTATTATAGATCTATACGCTGCTTACTTATTATTACTTAGCACGCTAAGCTTAGCTAAGCAAGTTTCTTAAAACTATAAGTTTTAGAAATAATCTATAGAGCTCTAATGCGCGCTTTAGGCCTTAAATAAGCTATTATAGCTTATTCTAGCTTACTAAATACTTTTCTATATTTAATGTATTTGCTTAAGGTAAGCATGCCTAAGAAAAGAGATAATATTAGTACTCTAGTACTAAGAACGCCTTTCGGCGTTCTAAGCAGGCCTAGTATAGCTACTAGAGAGCTAGTATATAGAGTAGAGAAAGAACTGCTTCTTACTAGTAGTAATTCGTCTATTCTTTATAATAATCTTATTAGTTATCCTTATTATTACTTGCTTCTAGCTATAACTCTCTAGTATTATTCTAATATGAAATAAGCTAGACTAAAAGAGAATAGTAACTACTCTCTACTCTTAGTATAAAAAAGCGTTAAAAAAATATAAGAATATATAATCTAGTACTAGTTAATAGTTCTAAGCAAGGCCTATGCAGGCACTATAAACTAATACTAGAAATTTCTTAAAAAATTAGCTTAGGCAATAATAATATTAAAACCTATTAAGTAGCTAATAATTAGATAGCTAGTATTAAAGAGCTTAAGTTAGTTTTTATAGATAGAGTAAAGTAGCACTAGATATAGAAATAGAGCGTACTAAGATAGTAAGAGTAAGCTTCTATAAAGAGTATTATATATTAGATAACTTAAAGTATAAAGTTAAAGATACTAAACTATAAAGGTTCTACGCCTTATCTATATACTAGTATAGTCTTATATATTCTATATTATTCTATATTATCTTATATATAAGATATTATAAGATATTATAGAATTCTATAGAATATATATAACTATTCTATAGTTACTTTCTACTAAGACTATAAAGTTATATACTCTGCAGAGTAGTATTATCTATTAGTTCTTATATGCTAACTTCTATGCTAACTCTCTTTAGTTAGTATTCTATATCTTATATAGACTGCTATGCTTCTTTCTATAAGTTTATAATACTATTTTCTTCTCCTATATTTATATTCTTATAAACTAACTTTATAGTTTTCTATAGTACTCTGCATTATTATACTATTAGTAATTAGATTAATAATCTTAGAGAACTTGCTATAGTTATATATTAATACTATTTTAAAGAAGAATTTAGAGTATTAGATATTATTATTAAAGAAAGAGTATAAGAATTATTATTAAAATAGAATAAAGTTATATATGCTTATAGAGGTTTCTCTTTCTAACTTCTTAAAGTTAGATTTAGAGCTATTATAATTAAAGTAGTAGAAAGCTAAGGCTAATTATACCAAGATAGTAGCTTTAGATATATTACTTATAGCGCGCGTAAAGAAGAATTATTTATATAAGTAGTAAAAGATATTAAAGCATTATAAATAGTAATAAGTAGATAAGTTAGGAAAATATATAGAAGATCTTAAAGCTCTAGAAGCAGTTAACAGACTTAACTAAGAGATATCTTTGCTGAAGAATAGTCTAATACTAGGTACTCTAGCGCCCCCACCACCGGTACTTCTATACTTTTTATACCTCAAGAGTAATCTTAG
>NW_001884585.1:309896-316082 GCF_000146915.1 Parastagonospora nodorum SN15 | reverse complement strand
AAATAAGTTTCTTACTTATTTCTTATATATTTTCTATATTTCTCTATAGATCTTATATAGCTTTAGCCTTTAAGCTAGATAATATTTATTAAAAGAGATTAGAGTATTTCTTATAGTTTGCGAAGTATAGTATCTTACCTATAGCTTTAGAAAGCTTATTATTATATAATATTTATGCTATAGATAATAATAAGACCTAGTTTATCTAGCTAGTATTGCTAAAGATCTTTAGATACGTTTTTATAGTTTAGTTTATTTATTCTATTTATCTATTAGTCTAAGAATAATAAGCTATTAATAGCTTCTATTAAATACTAATTTCTGCTATAAGTATAGCCTAATAACTTAATATAAAGAGCTTATCTCTATTACTAATAATTATTTTTAGTATGCTATAATCTTAGATAAGTTAGTTCTTAAGTATATGCGCTAGCTAAGTAGCTATATAGTCTTATTAAAAGAGTACTATAAGTATATACTTTGTAAAGCAATCTACTATAATAAGTATTAAGTTATAGAATAGTCTTATAGCAGAGTCTTTTAATAGAGGTAATTCTGTTATAAAATCTATAGAGATATCTATCTAAGGCTTATTAGAGAGCTCTATTAGCTGCATTTCTCTATATAGTATATATATACTATATTTATTCTATTAATAGTCTGTATATTTGTTAATATATAAAGCGACTTTATCTTTTATATTCTTAAACTAGTAATTTTGCTAAATTAGTTCTATTATTCTTAATATACTAGAGTAACTATATACTAGGTTATTATAATATTATTAAATAATTTCATTACTTGTATAGTTCTTCTAAAATATTATAACGTAGTTTATAAGTAAGCTAGCTACCTTAAGCAAGCTAGCTACTAATTCCTACTAAAACGCCTACGCACGCAATAACGCGTAATATCTTAATAATACTAAGCTAAAAAGACTTATACTAAAGCAGATATACAGCTTACTATCTCTTAATATTAATTCTAACTAAATCTAAAGCAAATAACGCGCTATAGCTATCTATAACGTCTCTTAAAGTACTATCTAAGACTGTTGCGCAGAGTACTACTCTTACATATAACTATAAGCTAAATGCAAAGCGCCTAATAAAACTAAAAGAAGAGATAATTATAAAGCGTATACTTAAGTATTCTATATGCAGTCTGCCTATCTTAAAGGCTAACGTATAAGATATAGCTAATAGACTACTTAGAGAGTACGCTAGTAAGCCTATTAGTAAGAACTAGATTAATAACTTTATTAAGCATACTCTCTAAGCTACAAACACGCTAGAGCTGTCTATATAATTGCTCAGTAACGCTATCTATAAGAATCTAGTAATTATTTAGCTCTAGTTTGCACTAGTTTAGAGTATAAAGGAGAAGTATAGAGTTATAGATAAGAATATATATAACTTTAATAAGTCTAGCTTCTTAATAGGTAAGATATTATCTTAGCTTATAGTAATAGATTTAGAGAAGCCTAGAAAGGCAAAGAAGCTCTAGCTTAGTAATTATAAGTTAGTTATACTAGTATAAAGCGTTAGCATAATAGAGAAGATAATCTTACTTTTTCTTATCTTTATAGGCAAAGTTCTTATCTTAAACTAGTTCTATAACTTTCTATATAACTAAGTTATCTAAGTTATGCTTTACTAGCTAGATAAATAATAATTTAGCGCTTACTTAGCTTAAATACTTTAACTTCTATATGCGTTTTATTAGAGTATATAAGCTACTTATTATTAATAGCTATAAGAGCTATTATATAGTAGAATTCTAGAAATACTATAAGAAGAAGAAGATTATTACTCTCTATATACCTATGCACTTATTATACCTACTATAGCTACTTAATATTACTTATTTCTTGCTATTAAAGCGTGTATATAGTAATAGCATCTTAGCCTTAGTATATAGTTATATCTACTATATTAATAAGAAAATCTTTTTACTAGCCTTTAAAGCTACTTTTAAAAAGATATTTATAGCAGAGAATATTTATATAGAGTTTTAAGATGCTAGCTTAGTTCTATATAATCTAGAAGTAGTATTATTAAAGCTTAATATACGCTTCTATACTCTACTATTAACTACTATTAAGAATAGTACTTAGTAGGCAAAGATACTATATAATGCTTATAAGATAGAGGCATAGAGTATACTTATTTAATAGAGAGTATAAAACTGCGTAAGTTCTATAGCAAGGTTAATAGATAAAAAGATTATATAGCTAAGTAAAGGCACTTAGCAGATAGCATATAATATAATATTAATATAGAAAGAAATAAGCTGCTTTTAAGATACTATAGAAGTAATAATAAAGTATAAAGTATATAAATAATAATATATATAAGTAGAAGAGATCTTAATAGTTAGTAAGATATTAGACTTAATTATTATAATAGTAGAGAACTATTATAATAATAGTAATAGACTATTAAAGAGAGTATACGCAGAGAGGCACTGTAGCACTTATAATAAGACTAGACATAATGCTTATATCTATAAAGTAGAGATAGAGAATATAAAAGATAGCAACGCTTCTAAAGAATAATATTCTTATATTTGCAGTATATAAATTTATTATAGTATTATGCTACGTTGCTACGTAGCTATTTTAGTAGAGTAAGGTAGCTAAGTTACTTAGATAGCTAGGTTACTTATAAACTATGTATATTTATTATAGTAATAATCTACCTCTTTTATATAGACACAAAGTATATATCATACTATATATATAGTATTATATATTGCTACCAAGTAGACTTTTGTAGGCAGATTATATATTTTTGCGCTTAATAATAACGATTTAGACCTTTCTAGTTTTTCCTTAACTAGAAAAGAACTAACTATTAATTAATAAGTAATAAATTTACTTATTAATTAATAATATAGTCTAAATACGCTTATTAGGGACAGAGCTAGTATACTTTTTATCTTAAACAGGCAGTAACTCTGCTACTTAAAGGTAATCTGCTTAAGTAACTCTATTCCTATTAAAATATATAATATATATTTTAATAGAGATTTTAATATAGTAAATTATATTAAAATTACCTCTATTCCTAGAGTAGAGTAAGTAGAGACTAAGTCTTAATATAATCTTAGATAATACTATTTTTTAAACTAGAATAAGTTACTAGAGTACTTAAGTTTCTTCTAGTATCTTATAATAGTAAAACTATTATCTTTATTCTTTTTTAGTTATTATTAACTAGCTTAAAAGCTAATTAATAAAGACTAAAGAAGTATAGCAAGCTAGAAGCTCTAACTAGCTTTAATAGTATATAATACTATAAAGCTTTATCCTATTTCTAGACATAGAAAACAGTAAATAAAATTCTTAATAGCTATAAGCACCTCTGAGCTTATAACCTATAAGAAAGTAGTAGGTAATATAAAGATAAATAACTACTACTCTCTATAAATAGAAAGATAGCTATTAAGTAATAATAGATAACTATAAAAATAGTTATATAACACTTGCAACAGTAGCAAATAATAGACGATAGGTAAAATATTAAATTAGAGGTACTATCTAACTCTAGAGATAGCTATAGTATATATAATACTATTGTATCTAACTATAGCTAGTACTATCCTAGCTCTGCTATACTAAAATCTAAGGTTTAGAACTTTAATATTAATTTCTAATGATTTATAATTATTAATAAGCTCTAATAGCTTATAAATCTCTTATTAGATTATAAATCTCTTAGACTAGTAAAATAGCTTATACTAGCAGTTCTTAGAATAGAGCTAAAATACTAGCTAATACTAATTAGTATAGACTAGTAACTACTAATATAAGCTCTAGTAAACTAACTTTACTAGTTTACTATTACCCCGCATTCTGAATAGATAAGCCTAATTAATACTAGCTAAAACTAGATTTTAGGCTAAATATAGAGAACAACGAAATATAGGCAAATAGAGCAGAAAGGAGAAAAGAGAGATAACTAAGCTAATACTAACGCTATTAATAAGCTTATTTAACTTCTAGAATAAGATAGTAATATATATTTTATATATATTACTATAATAATACTTTATAAGACTTATTAAGGTAAATAGAATAAATATTATCTAATATATTTCTTTTTCTAAATTCTAGGCTTACTAATTGCCAAAGTTATAGAGTAAATAAGGTATTCTAGCTCTTAGAGCTATAAACTTAAGATAAGTATTAGAGCATAATAAGTATCTTTCTAGAGTAAGCTTCTACTATAGTATATAGAGAGAATAGAGGCATTAGTAAGAACTTATAAGATAACTAGAAAGGCTTATCCTTATTATATATATAAGTTTTTTATATAAATTAATCTAAGTTCTACTTAAGTGCACTTAGTAAGAGCTAGAAATATTCTTACTTTAATTAGAAAGGTAGTTTAAGTTCCTTTATTCTTAAGTCTATTCTATAGACTCTATTAACTATTAGAGAAGGCTTATAAAAAGTTTGCTATTATTATAAAGAAAGAAGCATTAGGCAAAGCATAGTTTACGTTACTTAGCTCTATAATTATAACTATAGTTATCTTTAATAGAAGCTAATAGCAAAGGTATTAGGCAGAGCATAGTCTATATTACTCTAGTAATTAGCTTAGTAATTATAACTATAATTATCTTTAGTAGAAAGCTAAAGGTAAGAGCGCTTAATAAAACCTAGTCTATATTACCTCTATAATTAGATATTATATAGTCTACGCTGCTCTAGAAATCTTATATACTAACGTATTCTACTATTAAGCTAGCTACTCTATTAAGCTAGCTACTTTTTCTTAGTATTATGAATACTACGTATAAAATATAAAATTACTCTATACTCTCTATAGATTCTTTATATAATATAGCTATATTAGATTTAGAATCTTCTTCTATATCTTTCTAATATATATAAGTATTATATCTAGTCTCTCTATAGTGTACTATAGCATTATTAAGCTAGCTAAAGCCTTTTTTAACTATCTCTACTTCTACTCTTCTTAGATATTATATAAGTAGTAGAAGCACTTTTAGCTACTTATAATATGCTTATACTAAACTCTATTATACTATCTATCTAAATTTACTTTCTTTTATACTTTTTATAACGTAAGCAGTAAGTTAAATGCGCAGATAAGCGAAATGCGCACTTCTACTAAGACTATACCTCTTTCTATTACTTCTTATAATATTATAATAACTTAATCTTAAATTACTTCTTTATAAAGAAAGGAATAATCTTAGCTATTAAAGTAATAAAAATTTAACGTATTTCTTAAGCTAAGCAACGCGCTGCTGGCTATCCTATAATATTTAAGAAAGTACTCTTTATATGCAACGCGCTAGAAAGCCTTTATAACGTAATATCTTAGCTAACTTATTAAAGCTCTTAAGAAATAAAGAAGATATAATTATATAGTATATAAGAAAGCTTAATACGCAAGGCTTTGCCTCTACGCTTAGCTATATATAAGAGATAGCTAACTAACTACTAGCTACTTATAGTAGTAACTAGGTTAGAGAAAAATAGGCTAGAAACCTTATACGCTAGAAGTCTAAGATTAAGTCTTAGGTAACTAGATAGAGAGATTACTAGAGAGTTCTATGCAGTAATCTAGCTATTATTAGCCTTCTAGTTTAACCTTATACGCAATATTAAAGCTAAATATAGAATTCTAGATAAAGATACTTATAACTTTAATAAGACTAGCTTTTAGATAGGCGTTAGAGAGTTAGTTAAGATAGTTACTACCTTAGAGAGACGTTTAAAGCTAATTAGTATCTAGGCCTAGTAATTATAAGTAGATAACTCTAATTATCTATATTAACGCTATAGAGTAGTCTATCTTACTCTTCTTTAGTCTTAAAGCAAAGCATTATAATAAGGCCTAGTATTATAATAACTTACTAGATTAGAGAATTAGCATTAGTAAGAATAGCTAGACTACTAATAAGCTTAGTCTTACTTAGCTAAAGCACTTTATCTAGTATATAGAGGCTTAAATAGTAAGTAGTTACTAGCTGCTTATTATTAATAGTTATAAGAGCTATAAGTTACTTGAGTTCTAAAACCTCTATAAGAAGAGTAAGATTATTGCTCTTTATATGCCTCTATACGCCTTCTATATCTTATAGCTACTTAATATAGATTATTTTACTTCTCTAAAGCAGGTATATAAGAAGGAACTTAGAAGCTTAGCA
>NW_001884585.1:189629-309796 GCF_000146915.1 Parastagonospora nodorum SN15 | reverse complement strand
TAGATAGAAGGCGTCGTATAAAATAAGTTAGGCAATTAACCTGCTAAGAAAGATGCAGAGGCTTCTATATATACAAATAAGATGCTGCGCACACTTTAGATAGAATAGAATAATTATTATTATTTCTATCTAGAATCTTATTATATCTAATAATTAAGAGTCTTACTGCCTCTATAAAGCTATTAACTATATTATTAAACTCTAACTAATAAGATGCAATAGTTATTCTATTAGATACTAAGAGCTAGATTCTATAGTACTGCTAACTTAAAATAAAATACTAATCTTAAGGCATCTAGTTACTAGCAGATCTAGAAGAAATCTAATATCCTCTTATTAGACTAATTCTTCTAATGCCTTTAGATATCTTCTAATTTAAACTAGTAATAAGCGCAAATAACGCATTAATAGCATTATTATATACTATTAGAGCTAGTTAAGATAATACTTATATAATAGCCTAAGACTTAATTAAAATTTAGTAGTCTTTATTATATACTCTAATAATACTAATTTAACTATTAGACTTTTCTAAAAAGAGCTTAGAAGTATATAAAGAGATTTACGAAGATTATAAGCTTTTGCCCTAGAATTATATAAGATATATAAGAGGAGACTATTCAAGAGGAAGAGAAATAAGATCTCTAAGATAGGTTAAACATATTTCTTATAATAGTAACTCTATACTTAATAACTAAGCTATTGCTTAGAAAATAGAATATTATAAGAATAGATAACTACTCTCTAAGATACTATTAGAGTAGATATAGATAAAGAATAAGCATAAGTATAAGAAAGATACTACGCTGCACTTAAGCTAATATATATACCTGCAAACTAGGAAGCGTAGCTAAATAAATATAATTAGGCTATAACTTAAGCTAAGACTCTTAAGATAGCTAAGGTTATATAAATATAAGCTATAATAGATAATTTTCTAGGCTTAGTATTAAAAGTAGCATTAACCTAAACTATAGTATTCTATAAGCTAGAATATAATAAGAAAGCTATTAATAAGAAAAGAATAATAAAACTCTTCTATAATTATATAAGCCTCTATAATCTATTAAGAGAAAAGCTAAAAGATATATTCTTAGTAGTAAAAGCTTTATACGTAGTAAGCAGTAAATCTAACTTAGCTATATAGAGAGACGCCTCTAGTATTAAGATAAGAGTACTATCTATAAATAATAACTAAGGCAGAGAAAACTTAAAGCTAATATATAAGCAGAAGAATAAGTAATCTATAGAGAGAGGTACAGCGTTAGCTAAAGGTATATATTCTACTTATAAATAGCTATATAATATAGCTAACTGCTATTATATAAATAGCTAATAACTAAAATAGTTTAAACTAAACTAAGGTATTATAAAACTAGTATAGTATAAACTTAAATATAACCTAAGCTTATAGAAGTTAGTAGAAGAGAATATATATAAATCTAAGTAACTGCGCCTTACTATAATAGCCTCCTAATTAATTACTTCTTAAATTAAGACATTATATATACTAGAATTATCTAGGTAACTAGATAGACATAAGATCTTAAGACTAGATAAGAGTATAATAAATATAGCTTTTGCTATAAGTAATTAAGAATATCTATTAAAGAATATATTTATCCTAGACTCTAGCTTAATAACGCATATCTATAATAATCTTCTTCTAACTTAAAGATATACGTAACTTAGAGATAGAAGACTATATCTAAGCTAGAAACTTAATAATTTAGATATAAGAATATAGAGCTATTAGAGTAATAGCAAAGAGATCTTAGAGTAAATAAATTATACATCTTAAAAATATTGCATAGTGCCTAGATTTTCTCTGCAATCTTATCTCTTTCTAGCTACTCTAATAATAAGATATATAGTAGAATAACTAAGAGAATCTAATAAGCCTGCAACAAAGAGATAGCTTAATTATAGCTATTCTATTAGAATACTATAGGTAATAGATTATTAAATAACCTACTACACTACTATTAGCCTTCTATATACGTATAAATTAAGCTAAATAATTACTATAAAGAGCTACTGCTATTCTATAGCATAAACGACTAGAGTATCTTAGTCTATCTGCTATTAAGCATCTTATTTAGCAATCTAAGAGAGTAAGAATTAAAGAAATTACTACTATAGAATATAATACTTATAGCAGATTAAAATTAAAACGCTAAATACGTAGAACTCTAAGAATAAATAATAAAGGATCTAGCAAAAGAATTACTATTAATTTCTATAAGTATAAGGAAGGCAGTTTTACTAAGAAGAAGAGCTAGATACTAGTTATCTATAAACATACCTAATTTATATAGAACTTCTATTTTAAGAATAATAGGCTAGCCTACTTAATTATATAACTCTTAAGCCTTTTTATCTAGTTTATAAAGAAATAATTTAATATTATAGTTAAAGTTATTAAGATAGATAATAAGATTATTACTATTAAATAAGAAGTTAAGAAATAGTACACGTCTCTATTAATTAGACTTAAGCTCTCTACTCTAGATACTTAAGCTTAGAATAGAGAAGCAGAGCGCTTAAAGAGTATAATAAAAGAGAAAGTATACATAATTTAACTAGATATAAATCTTCTATAGAAACTCTAGCTAGAGATTATAAGAGTAGTAGTATACCTCTATAATTAAATACTAAATTATCTAAATAATTAGAAAATACTATATAAAGTATTCTTTATACGCGCTGCAGCTATAAATAGCATAGTTACTAGACTCTAAAAACTAAACTAATCTTATCTAAAAGTATATAGATGCAAAGCTTTTATAATAATAGATAATACTTACTAAGGAAAGTTAAGACTACAGAGGCTTAATTCTAAGGCCTAGATTAGTTACTTAGTAGAATATTAATTAACAAACATCTACTGCATATAGATCTCTTCTATAGCTAAGATAATTAGCACTTATAATATAGTCTTTAATAAAGAAATAATTTTTAATAGTAAAACTAAGAATCTAATAGATAATCTTATGCATAGTACTCTTAAGAAGATTTTAGCCTAGGTAAGAATAATAGAACTTTTAGAGACTTAGAGCTAATAACTAGAAACTAAGACGTTCTATAAGAATAATATAACGTAGAAGAAGAGTCTGCATTCTTAGAGAACTATATACTACTAAGAAAAAAAGGTTATAGATATATACCTAATACTGCTACTAACTTCTCTACCTATAGCCTTACTAGTTTAAAGAGAAGTAATAAATAAGAATATTATAAATATATCTACCTAACTAATATTAATAACCTATCTATAGGCTACTGCATTTATAGCTAGCACTAAATTAGAATATATTAGCAAATATAAAGAAAAGCTAATTAATAAAGCCTAAGTAAAGAGACTGCTCTCTAAAGAAATTAAGTCTTACTATAATTAGCTACTACTACTTCTATTAGCATAATTAAAGCTAGAGGATTATCTATTATATAAAATATTTAAGAAAGTAGAAGAAACTTATCTTTAGAGCTATTAATAAATAAAGTTATAGACTAAAGTCTAAGCATTGCTAATAAAGCGAGCAGAGCATTAGATTCTAGACTATATATAGATATACCACCCTATCAACTTAATAAATACTACTGCCTTAATAAATATAAGGCAAGACTAGTAGTAAGAGAAGACTAGCAAAGAAATATTACCTTCTAAGATATATATATAGTAATACTAGCTAGATACTTATTCTAAATGCTTATAGCTATTACTACTAAGTTTAACCTTAAACTAAAGCAATATAACGTTATAAATGCCTTTATATACGCTGCAATTAACTAACGAAATATATATAAGAATACTAAGAGAGTATTAGAAACTTAGTACTCTACTAAAAGTATAGAAGGCACTATATAGACTTTAGATTTTACTACTACTATAGTAAAAGAAGTTTACTGCAACTCTTATATCTATAGAGTTCTAATAAATACTATAGGAACTATGCTATATAATTAAAAACAGAGTAACGTATTTTCTATGCAAGCAGGCACTCTAAGCAAGTTAGTAGCTCTTCTCTACTAACACGCCTACGCAGTAATAACGCATAATATCTTAATAACGCAATATCTAAAAGTTCTATAATAAAGAAGATATATTTCTTACTATCTCTAATATAAAATTAAAGTAAATATAGAGTAAGAAACGCGCTATAGAGATCTATAATATCTCTTAAATAACTATCTAAGCATAATGCGCTAGATAACGCACCTAAAGCAATTATAAGCTAAACTTAAAGCGCCTTATAAAGATAGAAGAGAAGGTAGTTCTATATAATATACTTAACGTATCTCTACGTAGACTACTACTAATAAAGGCTCTTATATAAGATATAGCTAATAGACTACTAAGAGAGTAGAGTAGAAAGCCTATTAGTAAGCACTAGGTTAATAACTTTATTAAGTAATTACCTAAGCTTAAGAAGCGCTAAAGCTATTTATATAATCGCTAGTAAGCTGCCTATAAAGACCTAGCGCTTATCTAGCTCTAATTTAAGCTTATTTAATTAATAAAGGCAAAGTATAGTATCCTTAATAAAGATACCTAGAACTTTAATAAGACTAGCTTTCTAATAGGTAAGATTATATCTTAGCTTATAGTAATAGGCTTAGATAAGCCTAGAAAAGCAAAGAAGCTATAGCTTAGCAATTATAAGTAAACTACTCTAGTATAAGCTGTTAGCGCAATAGAGAAGCGTATCTTACTCTTTATTATCTTTGCTAGCAAGATGCTTATCTCTATCTAGTTTAAGCTAAGTATACTACGCAACTAGATTATCTAAGTAAGCCTAAATAGCTAGATAAATAATAAGCTAGCGCTTATCTAGCTTAAATACTTTAATATGCATATAAAGCCTATAGAAGCGTAAAGACTGCTAATTATTAATAGCTATAAGAGCTACTGCTTAGCTAATTTCTAAGAATACTATAAGAAGAATAAGATAATTGCTCTCTATATGCTCTCTTACTTATTATATCTACTGCAGCTTCTTAACGTTGCCTACTTCTTACTATTAAAGCGTAGCTATAGTAACAGCATCTTAGCTTTAGCACATAACTATATCTACTATATTAGTAAAGAAACCTTCTTACTAGCCTTTAAAGCTGCCTATAAGCTAATATTTACTAAGCGAGAATGCTTACGCAGAGTTTAGAGGCGCTAGACTAGTTCTATTTAACTTAGAGGCAGTATTATTAAAGCTTAATATAAAGTTATATATACTAACTCTACCTGCAGCGCAATAATATTATATAGAAGGCAAGCGCCGACGCTGATGTAATGCTAAAGAGCTAGAGGCTTAAACTATACTTATTTAATAGAGAATGCAAAGGCATCTAGGTTTCTTAGTAAGCTCTCTTAATAAGTAAGTATAATAGCTAAGTAAAGGGCGCTTAGCAGATTATATATAATATAGTATTGCTATAGAAGAAATAGGCGCATATATAAAGTATAATTAAAGAGCTTATAAAGCGTAAGAGCTATAAAAGGCAGTATATATAGATAGAGAAGACCTTAATAGTTAGTAAGGTATCTAACTTAATTACTAAAAGAGAGAGTAGTAGTTATAATAATAGCAAAATATCTATAAAGAGAGTATGCGCAGAAAGGCACTATAGTTATTATAGTAAAACTAGGCATAACTTCTATACCTATAAGATAGAGATAAAGAATACAGATAATAGCAAAGAATCTAAAGTATAATCTACTATTACGTATAAAAGAAAATATTATTATAGTGTTATGCAGTATTACTACGTAGGCGTATTAGTAGAGAAAAGCTACTAACTTACTTAGAGTACCTGCTTATATAGGAAACACGTTAATTATCTTCTTCTATATAGACGATATTATTATTGCGTACTACTTAAAGAAAGAATTAGAGGCTCTAAAGGCTATTAAACAGATCTAAGATAAATATCTCTGCATAGAAGAAAAGAACTTATAGTAGTTTCTTAGAGTAGAAGTTATATATAACTGCTAGTAGAAGACTATTTAGCTATTCTAAGCTACTTATGTTAATAAAATTAGCTTACTTATTAATTACTAGAGTATAAGATATAATATGCTAATATTAGGCATTAAACTTCTACTATAAGATAGACTTATAGCGCTAGCTAAAATTAACAAGTATTAGTATAAGATTAGATCTCTGCTATTTATAGCAGTTATTATAAGGCTAGATATTACCTTTATAATATTACGCCTTACTTAATTCCTAGTTAATCTAAGTAATAAGCATTAAGAGGCAGTAGACTAAGTACTACTATATCTAAAGCAATTATTAAACCTAGCTCTTAAGCTTAGAAAAGATAAAAGTTTTAAGGTTATAAGTAATGCATTATTTATAGATAATACTCTTAACTAGAAAAGCTTATAAAGCTATACTATTAAACTTTTTAGCAGTCTTATAACTTAGAGAGCAAGTAAATAAGATATAGTTATAATCTTAATAATAGAAGCTAAACTACTTACACTCTCTTAGATAGCAAAGAAAGCTATCTTTATATTATAGCTGCTAAAGGAGCTTTAGATTAATCTTAGTAACTTAATAATTATAATTAAATATAATAATAAGCAGACTATTAGACTAGTAATAGAAGACGTAGCTAAGCTTTAAATAAAACTTTAGCACGTTAATATATACTACTACTAGCTAAGATAAGAAGTTACCTAGAAGATAATTAAGGTAGAGTATATACTATCTAATAATATAATAGCAGATAGATTTACTAAGGCTCTTCTAGCTAATAAATAGGCTAACTTTCTTAATTAATTAAGACTTATTAAGCATATAAAAGCTCTCTTAAAGAAAGCTAAACTAGAGTTACTGCAAGAGTAACTAGAGAGCCTAATATTATAGCTAATTAACTAGAATGCGCAGCTTATAAGAAGAACTTCTAAGCTAAGAAAGTATGTTAGATAGAAGGCGTTGCATAAAATAAGTTAAGCAATTAACTTACTAAGAAAGGTATAAAGGCTTCTATATACGCAAATAAGATGCTGCGCGCACCTTAGATAGAATAGAATAATTATTATTATTTCTATCTAGAATCTTATTATATCTAATAACTATATTAACTATATTAATAAAAAAGCTTTCTTAGTAATATTCTTAGCTATATATAATAAGGTAATCTTAAAGAGTAATATCTTATTAAGCTTCTAAGTAACTAGCTTAGTTCTACTAGACCTAGAAGTAGTGCTATTAAAGCTTAAAATTAAGCCTTATATGCTAACTCTATTAGCACTAGAGCCTACTCTCTAGTAACTAAAAATACCTAGCAATGCTATAGAGATAAATAGCTAAATAGTACTAATTATTAAAAGAATAAGAGATTATAAGAGCTTCTTGCCTAATTCTATTATTAAGATAATCTTATAAGTTAAAAAGAAGTTAACTTTAAAGAACTATTTATATACGTTACTTAAAGCTAGAGTAGCTAAGCTTAAGATAGCTAATAATGCTACTTCTAAGTATAAGAAGTATAAGAGAAAGCAGATCTAAGCAGGAGAGACTCTATTATAGGCTAAGGCAGAGAAAATAGTAAGGTAGAGAGACGCTAAGGCAGAGGCAGAGGCAGAGAGAATATAAGTAGATAGTAGTAGTAAGAGTATCTACTACTATAAGATATATAGTAAGGCAGGATATAATAAGCATATATGCAAGAAAGATATAATAAAAGTAGAAGATTAAATCTAGCTATTTTATATCTTTATTACTTAGTAGAGTATTAAGATATTTAAGTGTAAAGGTTAGTTAGGTATAGAAGTGCGTATTTTGCTTATCTACGCATTTCGCTTGCTACTTACGTTACTTTATTTACTCTATTACTTATTCTTTAAGCTCTTATATATAAGCTTTAATTAAGATATTTTTATAAAGTATCTTCTTAGCTTCTTTAATAAGCTTTAAGAAGCTTTATTAAGCGCTTATAAGTAATTATTTAATAAATTCTTTTATAAGCCTTAATTATAATCTAAATTTATATAGATTACTTAGTATTTTAGACTACTAGAGCATTTCTAGTAGAGCTACTAGTAGTAGCATATAAAGATAGATCTTAAGATAATTAAGAACTCTTTATATGTTAATAGGAACTAGTTTTACTATCTTAAAGGCTTTTTTATAGTTCTTATATATAAATATATTAAAGAATATATTCTTAAAGGCAGAGAAGAAGCCTTTCTTATTAATATAGTAGATATATTAGTATACTAGATTTTATATATATTAGAAGTACTTCTATTTTAATAGCAAAAAGTATACTATATTAAGTAGCTAAAGTATATATAATAAATAAGCAAGTATATAGAGAATTAGAATCTTTTATATAAAGTAGTAGTTTTTAAAATTCTAGTAAAGATAGCTCTTATAGCTATCTAAGATAAGTAGCGCTATATAACTTTACTTAATATATCTTTATATACTTATTAAAGTACCTTTAACTACTCTAGACTAAGCATATTATTTATCTAGCTATTCTTAGATACTAAGAGCTTCTAGTTATATAATATTAAAGCTTTCTTATATTATACTAAGATATAGATATATCTCTTATAGATAATAAAGAGCAGAGTTGTATACTTAGTAGCGCAGATGCTCTAGATAACTATAATCTACTTATAATTACTTAGCTAGATTATATTTAGCTTTATATAACGCTCTAAGCTAGTTACTACTTTTATTAAGCTAATAATGCTTATCTAGAAGCCTATCTTATTAAAGTTATAGATATTATTATTAAGAACTTTATACTTAGCTTTTATCTCTTATATAAGCTTAAACTAGGCGCTAATAACCTCTAAGTCTTTTTAGAGTATTCTCTAGTAATTCTTTACTTAATTAAAAGCTATCTTAAGCTTCTTTATATAAGATATAAACTACTTAGGCTAGTTTCTACTAATAGGTATTCTACTATATGTAGCTAATAGCTTATTAGCTATATCTACTATCTTATAAAGTTAGAGAGTAAAATTCTTACGTATCTAAGTTAAGAATATATTATATAATAGTTTACTCTTCTATAAAAGAGAGTTTCTAATAGTATAGTAGTACTAAAGCTTAATTTAGAATTCTATAAAGCTAATTAGAGAGCTGCTAATATTATACGCTAAAGGCTATAGTAGCGTATTATAAGCTCTTAAATTAGGCCTAAGGTTATAAGCTTAAAGAGTAAGATTAATTTTGCTTTCTTTATATAATAAGTTAGAGTTATTTTTAAGATAGCATTATAGTTTATATATAGTGTTCGCAATACTAAGAAAAAGTAGCTAGCTTAATAGAGTAGCTAGCTTAATAGTAGAATACGTTATTTATAAAGAATTATTATAGTAATATATATAAAATATATATTACTATCTTATTCTAGAAGTTAAATAAGCTATTAATAGCTTTAGTATTAGCTTAGTTATCTCTCTTTTCTTCTTTCTGCTCTATTTATCTATATTTTATTATTCTCTATATTTAGCCTAAAATCTAGTTTTAGCTAGTATTAATTAGGCTTATCTATCTAGAATGCGAGATAATAGTAAACTAGTAAAGTTAGTTTACTAGAGCATATATTAGTAGTTACTAGTCTATACTAGTTAGTATTAGCTAGTATTTTAGCTCTATTCTAAGAACTACTAGTATAAGCTATTTTACTAGTCTAAGAGATTTATAATCTAATAAGAGATTTATAAGCTATTAGAGCTTATTAATTATTATAAATTATTAGAAATTAATATTAGAGTTCTAAACCTTAGATTTTAGTATAGCAGAGCTAGGATAGTACTAGCTATAGTTAGATACAATAGTATTATATATACTATAGCTATCTCTAGAGTTAGATAGTACCTCTAATCTAATATTTTACTTATCGACTCTATTATTTGCTACTATTGCAAGTGCTATATAACTATTTTTATAGCTATCTATTATTACTTAATAGCTATCTTTCTATTTATAGAGAGTAGTAGTTATTTATCTTTATATTATCTACTACGTTCTTATACTATTATCTATAATAGGATTCTACTATTAGAGAGAAGAAAGCCTGCTACTAAAGTAACTCTATTTTTAGCTATAGAGCAATTAAACTTAGAGATAGTAATTTACTATATTAGGTTTAATAAGTTAGAGTTTATTAAGTCTAGTTCTATGCTAGCATTATGCTTATAGAAGTATAAAAGTAAAGAGAAGATTATAGAAGAATAATAATCTACTATATTAAGTTTAGTAGATTAGAGTTTATTAGGCCTAGTTCTATACTAGTATTAGGCTTAAAGAAATATAAAAGTAAAGAGTAGACTATAGAAGTAAGCTTAAGAGAGCTAAGCTCTTATAGGTAGAGAAGATATATAGTAGAGTAATATACGTTAGCGTAAAGCCTAAGCTTAATAAGATATTAAGTAAAGTATAAAGATAGAAGAAAGTAGTTTAGTGTTAGATAATATAACGTTGTTAGATACTAGATATATAGTAACAATAGAAATAAGAGTATATTATTCTATAAGACTAGAGATAAATTGCTACTAAGCTATAGTAGCAATTAATAGATACTTATACCTAAGGCTTAGTTAGCTCTAGCTTCTTAGGCCTAAGTTCTAATATTATCTTCTCTCTTAGAGCTAATTAACCTAATTAACTCTATTAAGAGCTATAATAAGCTAATAAAGCCTATAAGCTAATAGTAGTATAAAATAGCATTAGAGTATCTCTATGCAGTAGCGTATTATATTACTTACTTAAAATATTTACTAAGCCTTTAGTTATATAGTTGCGCGCGCTAGTAGATAGCTTATATATAGAGCTATATTCTACTATCTTAAGCTATCTTCTTAACTACTATAGCTAATTATTACTTATTTATAAGTTTCTTCCTAATTTCTAGTAATCTAGGCAGCTAGGCTCTAGAACGCCTAGATTAGCTTTATTTAGGCCTCTTTAGAGTATAATAGAATAGTCTAAGCTAGATAGAGTTATACTAGCTTAATTTAAACTAGAATGCTACTAACTAGCTTAGAGTCTATCTACTCTACTTCTATTAGCTAATAATTATCTATAACTGCTATCTACGCTCTAACTGCGCCTAGCTTCTTTCTATCTACCTCTACTAGGCTTATTTTAGCTTACTATATACTATAGTAGCTTACTTTAAGCTAGTTATCTTTAACTACTACTTACCTGCTACTATAAATACTAGCTACTAGGCCTATACTAGTTATATTTAAGCCTAGAAAGCTAAAGAGTCTAATATATTAGGCTAGTATAGCTATATCTTTCTAGTTATTAATAATGCTAACTCTACTGCCTTTGCTAGATACCTCTATATTATTACTAGAGATACTTATATAGTCTAGGACTATAGGAGTACGCCTACTATTATATTAATAAATAAGTAGTCATCTTACTATAAGTGCCTTTTCTAAGCTAATATACTCTATTATAGAGTATATTAGTACTTATAAGCCTATTTTAGCCTAATACTAACTCTATTATAGCTACTTAATAATAAATTTGTTAACCTTAATACTATCTAGAAAGTTATTTAAGTTCTTTACTTAAGTTAATACCTTAATACTATAGATAAAGATAGTAATATAGTTTCTTCTACGCACTCTATAACTACTATAGAGAGCAAATCTTTTAAGTAGAGGCTAAGTTAGAGCGCTATAGATACTAAGCGCGCCTTAAAGTTATAAGTAGTTCTTAATAGCTTATTTTAGGCTTATATAGTCTTTATAGATCTTAAATAGCATTATCTAGGTCTTAATAGCCTATCTTAGCATATTCTATATTAATAATCTTATAGATCTAACTACTTCTCTTTCTAGAATAAGCTAGAGTATTATAATAGCGCTCTTCTTTTTACTAAATTTCTTTTATCTAGTTACTACTCTTCTAATACCTTTTACTCTAAGAGTACTATTAAGCTTAAGAATAAAGTTAAGGCTAAGATAGAGAATAAGCAGGTCTAAGAGAAGATAGAAGAGGCTACTAGAAGTAATAGTACCTCTAAGAAGGCTATAAGTGCTTAGAAAGCTATATTTTAGGCCTTATAAGTTCCTCTCTAGCTTATAGAGCTCTTTTATACTCTATTTTAGCTTAAACTAACTCTTTATAGTATATATCTAAGTATCTTACTAAATCTATTATTAGTAGTAAAGTTACTAAACTTAACTATAAAATTACTACTTTAGAAACTTACTATACTACTTATAAGAGTAAGAAAGCTCTCTAAGAGAAAAGTAAAATTATTAAGAAGATTAATACTAAGAGAGTTAAGATTATCTAGCTTTAAGTATTAGTAACTTAGAAAGATATAGATTAGTCTCTTCTAGCTCTACTTAGTATACTCTTAATTAACTTAGGTAGCTTTAGAGCTTAGTAGTAAGAACTAGTAAGAAATAGTCTAAGATAGTACTTATTTAGTTAAAATACTCTATATTAGCCTATTTTATACTATTAATAATAAGCTTAGAAATTCTTAGTAAGTAATAGATTTAATATCTAGCTAGTATGCCTCTAATAAATTATAAAGCTATAATTTATTAATATATAACTTCTATATTTTTCTTAGTAATTTATAAGATCTATATTTAGCTAACCTTTAGCTTTAGTTATAGTAGTAAGAGGTATACTAGCCTTTTATAGGCTATACTAGATAGAAGAGGCCTATTCTAGCTTAGAGTACTATTAAATATCTCTAAAAAACTTCTTTAAGAAAAATAAGATAAAGATATACTCTAGTTTGCACTAGAATAGTCTATTATAGATTAACTTATTCTTTTTCTTTATAAGGCTATCTCTAGTATTATGTTATTAGCTTTATCTTAGTAGATTTTCTTTATTACTAAATCTTTTTCTTATTCTAAAATTTCTATAGTATATTTGCTGAAATATTTATACTTAGTTCTTATAAGTTTTCTTTCTCTAGGTAACTAGTCTATTTAACTAGATATTTCTATTAGTTATTCTTATTATATTATCTCTCTATAATATGCTCTACTTTATATATATTATTACTATACTTTAGTAGAGTATTCTGCTTTAGAGCTTCTAGGTATAGAATAGCCTCTTCTAGGCTATAAGGCTCTAGTAGTAAGGCATAGAAGACTAGATAGATATTTCTAAGTTCTAGAAGGTTAATATAGAGTACTAAAGGCCTAATTTAAGCCTTAATTATCTCTAGTTCTAAAAACTTCTAATCTAATTTCTTCTTTAGCCTTATAAATCTAATATAGCAGTTAGAGACTAATACTTAGTTACTAATCTTAAAGAGCATTAGAGAGTATTACTTATTAGTATATACTTTTTAGTAAATATTAGCTACTTTAATCTTTCTATAGTATTTCTACTATAATTTAATTACTTTTTTAGTAAAGTAAGCTTTTATAGAGCTTTCTCTCTTACTTAGGCTTATATTAAGCTAGTCTATGCTATAAGAGTGCCTTCTATAGTAAGCCTAGAAGAGTATAATCTCTATAGTAGTATATATACTATTATTATATATATACTTCTCTACTAATATCTAAAGCACTTAATTATTCTATTCTAAGAAGTAATAGTAGTATAAGTACTGCTCTAATATCTAGTTTTATCTCTTAGTCTACTTATCTATCTATAGGTAGAAAGCTAAGATTAGAACTCTTCTAGTATTAAGATAGTATAGAAAGGTATCTTAATACTTTAAGTTTATTAAAGGCTCTTAATCTAAGATAATGCGCTTTAGTATGCTATATAGTTATATAACTTTATATATCTAGGCCTATACTAGTTTAGTACTATCTTAATTAGCCTATACTAGCATATAATGCGCTATTTTAGTTAATCTATCTATAATTACTAGAGTAGCATTATAGACTACTTTAGAGCACTTACTTAGAGATAGCTCTATTATAAAGTCTATAGTTACTTTCTTCTAAGATTTATCTAGTATTAGAAGAGATTATAGTAGCCTATAGAGCTAGTATCTTAATAGCATAAACTTCTTGCAGATAAGATAGTCTTTATAGTACTACTCTATATCTTTGCGTATACTCTTCTATATATAGTAGTAATATTATTAGCTTTTTAAGAGTATATCTTACTTTAAAGTAGCTTACTAATAGGCTATTATAATACTATTAAATAGCTAGTAACTTATCTTTATTAGTTATAAGCATTTATACTATATAATAGGTTCTTATAGTCTCTTCTAAGCCTAAGTTATTCTCTTTAGAGCCTAACTTATTAGAGGTAGCTAAGAAAGTATAATTAGTCTCTTTCTACTTCTTTATACTGCGTAAGTTAGAAATATAGCACTTATCTACCTACTAGAACTTCTTTACTATCTTAGTAAGGTTCTTCTATTTCTTAGAATAGCTTACTAACTAAGTAGTAATAGCTATAGCTAAAATAGTATTCTAGTTACTCTAGTTTAGAATATCTCTTATTAGTTAAATAAAGGCTTTGTTATACTTCTAAGCTAGCTTCTAAGCCTTAGCTATATAGTTTAGTCTTTAGAATAGCCTATCTGCTAAGTTTATAGTTTCTAGTTAGTATATAATAGTAAAGTTAAACTTAGATAATATAAAGTATAATCTTAGTCTACTAGTAGCTAAGAGTCTTAGTTTCTATAAAGTATTTTAGATTCTAGTAGTTAGTTAAGAGCTTAAAATAGACACTCTTAAAGATATTATCGTCTAATACTCTAGGCTCTTAACTATTATAAGCAGCTTCTAGTTATAAGTATTATAGTTATACTTAGCTGCTATAAGCTTATAATAAAAAGAAGTTAATTAGCTACTATTAGCTCTTACTATACTAGTCTAGAATAAATTAGCTTAGAATACTTATAATTGCTCTACTAGAGGCGTTAACTTTTATTCTTATTTTTCTATTCTGCTTAAAATAAGCTAAGATAAGAATATTTAGAAATAAATCTTTTAATTTCTAAAAGGCCTTCTTAGCTTTCTTATTAAGATTAAGAACTTAGCTTTTCTTTCTTTATTAGGCGTAGCTACCTTTAGCTACTTTTAGCCTCTTCTAAATTAGTTTAGTAAGAAGTAGAGTAAGCTAAGAGAAGTTAGTAATAAATTATCTATAATAATTTATAAATCTAATAAATACCTAAATCTTATATACTATGCATAGTTTAAGCTATTTCTATATTATCTTAATATAGTCTTTATTAATCTTAATTCTCTTAAGTATAACTATATAGCTTAAGTACTCTATGCGCTAAGTATACTATTTATACTTTAGAAGCTTAAGATATAGCTTTAAATTATATAATCTGCATAATACTTCTATTATATAGTATATATACTTTTCTTCTATATTAGAAAAGATAAGAATATTATCTAAGTATATAATATAAGATACATCTATTAATTCTGCTAAGACTTAATAAATATAAGCCTAGAACTATATAGGCGTATTTATAAGACTAAAAGATATTATAGTATACTTAAAACTGCTATATCTTATATAGAATACTATTTTCTACTTATTACTTTCTTAGATATAAACTCTATAGTAAGCTTTCTTTATATCTAGCTTAGTATAGAACCTTATACTAGCTAGTCTCTTTAGAGATTTAGTAATAAAGAGTAGAGAGTGCTAGTTCTTAATAGTTACTTTATTAAGATCTTAGTAGTTAATGCATAGTCTTATACTACTATCTTTCTTCTTAGTAAAGAGAATAGATACTCTAGCTAAGAACTTATTATATCTAATTTAGCTATGCGCTAAGTACTTATCTAGGTACTTATATAATAACTTAAGCTTTATCTTAAAGAGATTATATAATAGCTAGTATAGTACTATAGCTCTAAGTAGTAAGTTAATAGCTAAATTTTATAAACTATAGTCTACTAGAACTTTTAAGTTATCTTCTAAGCCTAACTGCATAAACTTAGTATATTATAGAGAGATCTTATCTCTTTTAGCCTCTTCTAAGCTAGTTTAGACTACTAAAGTAATAAGATAGCTATATATATCTGCACTAAGATTATATATTATCTTTTTAAATTCTTTAGCTTTCTCTACTATAATCTTCTAGAAAACTATCTAATTCTTAGACTTTATACTTCTAAAGATTAGCCTATGCGTTTAGTAGCTAATTTTAGAATTATATATATCTATCTAGAGCAGACCTAAGTATACTTAGTACTTTAGAATCTTAGAGACTATAAATATTATATTATATATCTCTTTCTTTCTATAAAAGTCTATAATTTTTATAGTAATCTTTATAGTTCTATAGACTTTTCGCTTCTTACTATTTATACTCTTTACTAATAGTATTAGTAAGAGTTAAACTAGTAAGTTATACTTCTTTATAAGAACTATAGAAATAAGGTTTAGCTATAAACCTCTATTAATTATAGCCTCTATAAGCTCTAATTAGCTAATTACTACGTTTACTATTAATAGCTTAGTAAGCTTTAAGTAAAGCATATTATAAAGAAGTCTAAAGTCTCTTAATACTAAATTAAGAGTAATATAAGTAGTAAGAAAAGACTCTAGCTTCTTTACTTACTACTTTTCTTTATGCTAAGATTAGCTACTTCTTATTTTATATCTTTAGACTCTAGATACTTTCTCTAGAAGTATCTAGGCTTATTATAGCCTTAATAGACTAATATAGAGTCTTTTAAGCTATCTTAAGCTTATTTAGCTAGCTTTAGTCTTATCTTTACTACGTTAGATATTTTAGTCTTCTTTTAGTTCTATAAATACCTTAAGTATAAATTTAATAAGATCTTATCTTAACTCTTTCTTTTAGGCGCTAAATACTTTAAAAAAATAGTTATTCTTTTTATCTTATCTTAGTAGGTTAGTAGAGTAAGAGTATTTAGCTTAAAGACTATTATATATTTAAAGAAGTCTCTTAGTAGAAGTTTTCTCTAGATCTCTAGAAGTAGCGCGCTTATAAAGTCTATTCTATGCTATTCTTCTAGATAATTACTTAGCTTACTCTATAATATATTTATCTTTGCTAGAAGAATATTAGAGTTCTAGTTTTACTACTGCCTAGTATATTTTAGATTATTATAAGCTATAAAGTACTATATTACCTTAGAACTAAGGTAATTAAGTATTATTATCTTAAGTTAAGCCTATAAGAGCTACTAAGCAGAGTCTAACTATTTCTAATTCTATATAAATATATTCTAAGTAGAGTAAGTAGTTTTATTAAGAAATCTTACTATAAAATCTATCTTATAGAGATTAGAGTAAAATATATTAAGTACTCTATAAAATATTATCTTATAGTTATATACTTAGTAGTTATACTATAAGTAGTTATAGTTTATAAATATCTCTAGATTCTTTAGATAAGAAGCACTAAGGTTTAATATAAGCTTAGCTCTATAAGTTAGAACTAGATAAATAAAGCTTTTATTAAGTGCTAATAAGTTATCTACTTATACTTTATACTTTAACTCTTTAAGTTATACTAGTTCTTAGCAGTTATATTTAAGTTTAGCTTAATTCTAGAGTTATTTTAGCTCTCTTGCAATTATAGCTAGATTACTATTATTATTAATTATTACTAACTAAGAGAGTAGAATAAGAGCTAGCTTAGCTTATGCTGCTATATTATTATCTAGCAGAGTTAAAGTTAGAGTAGTAGAATCTAGGCTAGGCTATAATAGGCTAGACTAGTTCTCTAAGAGTAGTATTGCTATACTAGAGAATAGAGAGAATATCTTCTCTGCGTTATTATTTACTATATACAGAGTAAGAGTAGCCTACCTCTCTCTATAATATATAGAATCTAATAGGCCTACCTATAAGCTTATAGTATTAGAATAACGTGCATAAGAGTATTATAGAGAGAGTAATTTAAATATTAGATAATATAACATTATTAGATACTAGATATATAGTAATAATAGAAATAAGAGTATATTATTCTATAAGACTAGAGACGAATTGCTACTAAGCTATAGTAGCAATTAATAAGTATTTATACCTAAGGCTTAGTTAGCTCTAGCCTCTTAGGCCTAGGTTCTAATATTTAGAGATTAAGAACTTAATTAATTACTTTTGCATTAAGTATACTCTACTATGATACTAGCATATAGAAAACTCTAAAACTTTAGAATCTATATCTTTATAGTCTATAGATACTATAGTAAGAGTTCTAGATTAATGCGTAGCTATATACTATAGGTTACTAGAGTTTAAAGCTAAGTAAGGCTCTATATTTTACTAAGCTCTAACTTTAGCAATACTAGGCGTAATTAGGTAATCTTTAGAGCGTTAGAAAGCCCTAATTTAGGGCTTTCTATATGTAAAATAAAACCCTAAAATAGTCCAAAACCCGTAGAGTTATAGAGGACAGAGTAATGCTAAGAAAAACTAGCCGGCTTGATGACATAGCCGGCTCGATGATCATTCACGTTACTAAATCTCTTATCTAACTTCCAGGTATATGTGCAAATACACCTATACTATCCCTCTCTAATACTTAGTATAATAGTATTAATAGTACTAGAGAAGCCCTAGAAGCTATACAAGCAGAGTAATAAACTAATTGCCGCGAGGTTGCGCAAACTTAAGCAGCTCCTCGTCTCTTATTAGCCGGTCGTGGCAGTCTTTTTCAAGGCAGATGCAAACCTCAATACCTTCGTCAACTGCATTTTCCTTAACCTCTGCCCTGCTCGGATACACGAAAACATACCCTTCGAACTGAGGATCTGGGAAACGAATAGCTCTTGCGATACCAAAACCGAAATCATGTTTCCCGTACACGTTCATCCCTTGCCAGCTTGTTCCAGCCAGATCCATGCCCAAGAACGAATTCATGTTAATGTTAATCCACCTCCTATCATCTAATCCTGCAATCCACTCTGGTAGCTCTGCGACGTACTGCTGAGTGATCGCTTTGATAGAGTTGCGAACTCTTTGTGCAAGATTAGGAAGATTGCCGTCAGCGAGAAGGTCAGATAACCTGATCGGTTCCGTGCGGGGCAATGCCACAGCATTACCCATAAATGCCTCTGACAGTGGCGGGTCCAGCACCTTTCGTGTGTTCACCGCATGCACCAATACGACCTCTTGACCGAGATCAGGGTGAAGAAGCTCGAGTTTGGACCGTGTGATACTTTTCCAAAGCGTAGCCATGATTGTGTCGTACGTAGATATCCAGCTGTCTCCAGCCTTAGCCATTGCTCCAGCTTTGAGCTCCTCGATCTTGCTCTTAGGGAAATGCCACATCCGGATTGCTAGCTCGGGCATCTTGAAGTCGGCAGGCGGTGGTGGAGCTGGTCCACCGCCATCTCTGAGAACAGGAAACCTTTGATCGAGCTCTTTCCATCGCGAGGCTTCCGGTCTGCTTGCACTGAGGCGCGACCGATCTAATGCGTCTTCAGACACCGTTTCGAAAGACGTCCCATTGAAAACGGCCGCCGAGTTTTGAGCCCAAGATGTCAGGAACCCATCGCACCCTGGACCATCGGAACAGTTGTGATGGATAGCAACACCCAGGATGAGACCGCCCTCGATGAAATTGATTTGAAACGTAGAGATAATGAGATTGTCCTCCTGATTGTCGCCGAGGGGTGAAAACAGCTGTTTCTCCGTCACCGCCTTTGGCAACAACTTATGTCCCTTGAATGTCGCTGCTGGGAAATCCGCCCTGTCTAGTTCTGCATACGGCGCAAAAGTGTCCTCCGCATCCTGGATAAAGAGACTGACGGCACTGTATCTTTTCTTGGTTACCCACAACCGCCCGTTCTCCGCGTCCATCTTCAGACCCCCTGTGAGGATGGGAAATTGGCTTAGAGTGAATTCGAGACCTCGAACCATGTTGTTCACAATTTTGGCCTTGTCAGTAGCTGGTGCAAGCTTGAAGACTTCCACTATCTGAACGTAGATTTTCGGCATAGTCTACATTATTGAAGACGAAGTCAGTGTTTGTATTACAGCAGTATGTACATCAGGGATTCATACGTGATCCATATCGGAAAGAACAAATTGTTCTTCTGCAGGAGCGCTCTCCCAGCCGGTTGGACGAACTTGGATCTCTTTTGTCGACATATTTGCTTGCCAAGAAGGGACTGGATGTATACCTAGGTAGCAGCTTAGGGGTTGCAGGAAACAGAGGGAGGAAACACACCCTCAACAATTTAAAGCAAAAACGGATGGGTACCATGTTCGAGTCAGCGCCTGATACTTCCTAAGAACTCTAAGCGGGACGTGGTTCCTGTGAAGCATGCCAGCAGCATTCCGCTTTGTGGATACCTCTGGGGTATTGACTTGCCATGCATACAGTGAGATGCGACATCCAATCAGAAGCCTATTCGAATTGAAGTGGCGGTTGCGGCGGAAATAAGCCGGTTCGCCCCGCATCGCGACACCACTGTGAAAGCTTTCTCTGGATACTGATGCAGGTCTGGGCGGGACCGACTATGCAAGGACCCAGATATTTCGAAAATCATTCCAATTTCTGTGAGCCATTTAGTTCAGTCCGCCGTTTGGCACTGCGAAGCCACATTTTGTTTTTGTGGTCCAACAAGGTTCTGCATCCTTCTACAGTCATAAGCTGTGCCGCATCCTAGAAGGACCTAGCAGTTACTCGAAAAGGTATGGGATCAAATCGAGGACGCAAAAGTTACAGCTCACGGCTCAACGTATTCGCTGACAGGTCTCTTCAAGGAGTTGACTTCGAGCCGGGATTACTATAGCATCACCGTCTGTTCGAGTTGTAAATGTCGGCGAGTGAGACCATATCTATGCGCAAAACGGGGAGATGGAAGTCAATCAGTGTATCGCAGTCTGGACGGCTTCAAAACACCAAACGTGTGCAGATTATTATTTCACTCCTCTCCTTCATCGCCCTCTGGCAACTCTCAAGCACAGAAGACGTATCCTAAATCTTCGGCTCCGTTATCATTGTCAAATCGATCGAATGCGCTGTTACCATCATCACCGCAAATATGCCTGGCATGTACGCCTTCTGGCGCGCAAAGATATCGAACACTCGGGATTCCGCGCTAGGCTATGACCACGGCAGCGATCCTTGGGAAATCCAGAAGCGATCCATGGGCATTGGAAAAAGCGCACAGAAGGGTCGCAAAGTGTACTTATATGGACGAGAGGTCTATAAGGTCGGATAGCCAGAAGGAATTGTATCCGCTGAGCAAGCTTGCTGCGAAGGGGGATGGCCACATCATTCGTGTGATGCAAAGATTATAGTCATGGGAGGATGCTGGTGGCGAATATTAGAAGGAGTCATGATAATTGTCTTAGTTAGGCCAAGCCTGTCATAGCTGACATGCTATAAGCCAAAGTATACAGTTTTCAGTTGCGTCCACTGATCGAGCATGTGTTTGCCAAGCTCGAATCCATCTCCACTCATCTTCCAGCCCCCAAATGGCATGTCGAAGGTTGTAAATGGACTGGTCGAATTAACTCCTACTATACCCGATTCAAAAGCTTTTACAACTCTCCAAGCCCGCGATAGATCACTAGAGTAGCATCAGTTATTGCAAAATCACCAATGTGTCCGGACCACGAAAAGAAGGCCCATACCGTGTGTAAACGCTTGCGTATAGACCATACTCAGAATCAATGCTGCGTCTGATCGCGTCTTCTTCCGTTTGAAAAGTTGCGAGCACTTGCACCGGCCCAAAGATTTCCTCGCGGCTAATCCGGCTCTGATCACCAGGATTCAAGATAAGAGTAGGTTGAACAAAAAATCCTTTCTTGCCATGCCTGGTGTCGCGTCCACCGCCTGTCAGGACCTCATGGCCAGCTGCCTTTGACTCTTGCAAAAAGCCGATAATGGAATCGTATTGCTTCAAGTCTGCCTGTGGGCCTCGCAGCGTTTCAGGACTCAGCGGATTGCCCTGTGACGATTCAGGGTTGTAACCGGTTGCCTCGATCTCTGCCACAAGGCGCGTTGAAAATGTTTTCAAGATGGAAGACTGGACAAGAAGCCGAGACGAGGCGATGCACACCTGCCCAGTGTTGGAGATGATGGATCGCGCTGCGGCGGGAATAGCCTTGTCGAGATCTGCATCTTCAAATATGATCAAAGGACTTTTGCCACCAAGTTCTAGAGAAACGTTCTTAAGATTAGATTCAGCAGCTGCCTTTTTGACCGCCCGGCCAGCGTTGATGGAGCCCGTCAGGGATATTTTGCGAATGCGTGGATGCCTTGCCAACGCATCGCCGCAAGGTGTGCCTTTGCCGCTGAGAATGTTTATGACGCCTGGGGGAAATCCAGCCTGCTTGATCAGTTTTGCAAGATAGAGTGCTGTCAATGGGGCTTTTTCAGATGATTTGCAGATGATTGTGTTTCCGCAAACGCATGCGCCGGCAATCTTGAATAGCATCATGGTGATTGGTGCATTCCATGGCGTGATTCCAGCACAAACACCGAACGGCTGGCGAAGGACTACGTTTACGAATCCACTGGTCTGTAGGGAGGAATCGCCTTGCACGTCGGTACATTTGCCGGCGTAGTATCGAAGTAGCGCGGCTCCGTTGATGGCTTCTCCTGTAGCTCAGTTGTCAGAAGGTCTTGATAGCAGTAGCTAGTACGGCAATCCGAGTCCACGCACTGTATTGGCCGACTGGTCTTCCCATGCTAATTGCCTCCAGAGCGGCCAGGTCCGAGTTGGCGAGCTCAAGTGCGTCGGCCAGCCGATAGAAAAACCTAGCACGTTCGAAACCACCCAGGTCTGACCACGCCGGGAACGCAGCTTCGGCGGCATCGACCGCGAGGTCCACGTCGGAGGCATCGGCTTCGTAGACGCGAGCTACTTCTTGTTCAGTTGCAGGATTGATCACAGCGAACGTTTCGCGTCTGCATGAGGGAACGAAAGATCCATTGATGAACAGGCGAGTTTCAATGTCTCTGGGCATAGGGAACACACGACTAGTGCTAATCATTATGGGCAGAAGTGCAGATGGCAAAGTAACATGCAGTTCTTCTGACGCAGAGAAGTAACAGTGGGATTTAAATACATTTTGGGAGCCGGAATTGAGATATATGGTTCCGTGGACTAGTACTTCACTCTACTCTGTCGAGATCCAAGACTACACGCCCATGCAATTTCCCCGAACGCAGTTGGTGAAAAATCTCCGTGAGCTTATTCATGGGCTCCAAGCGAACAGCTGCCTTGACCTGGCCCTGCGCGGCAGGTCTCAGGCAATCAATGGAATCCTTTCTGCTGCCGGTAACTGCACCTTTGATGCTGTACTGATTGACAATGAGCTTCCAGGGTAATGCGTTGGCAATGGGGTGCGGATCTAGCTCCGGCACACCAACACAGACAAGAGTGCCAGCATACCGCAACAAGTCGAGGGCTGTGTCATAAACTCTGGAACTGGCATTGCACACCAGAACAGCATGACAGCCCCCGTGGGTAAGGCGCTTTGCTTCTGCGGCCAGGCCAGCATCGTCGAACTGGGTGAAGTCTAAGAAGACATGGGCACCCAAGCCGAGACAAAAGTCACGTTTGCTACCATGATCGATGGCGAGCACGCGCAGACCGTAAGCGTTGCAGTATTGGATTGCTAGATGCCCTAGGCCACCGGCGGCGCCAGAGAGGGCAATCCAGTCGCCGGGCGAGCAGTCGGCTTTGAGGAGTGCTGAGTAGACGGTCAGGCCACCGCAGAGCAGCGGAGCAGCATCTGCCGAGTCGATGCTATCGGGGATAGGGGTCACGTATCTGGGGTCGCTGATGATGTACTGTTGAAACGTGCCCGGGTCCTTGAAGCCCGCGACCTTGCGCTTGGCACAACGGCCGTCGAAACCCTGGGTACAGGCTGAGCACGTGAGGCAGGCGGAAGCGATCCACTTGACACCGACACGGTCGCCGACAGCGACAGCATCTACGTAAGGGCCTAGACTCACGACAATGCCTATGCCCTCGTGGCCACCGATTTGGCCACTGGGCGTTGGTTCGGGCATGTGGGCATAGCCGTTGGTGATGAAGGCCAGGTCGGAGTGGCAGACGCCCGAATGCGTCAGGCGGATCAGGCATTCGCCGGCGCGGGGTTGGGGCGTGTCGACATCGACGACGGCCGTGTCCAGGGACTGGGGGTTGGTGTAGATGATGGCCTTGTGGGTGCGGGGAATAGTGGGGCCGGCCCGTGTGACTGTGGAGACCATGGCGATGGCGAGGAGCTTGCGTTGGTGGCATCGCACATCCAGCTCTTACGGCTTAATACATGCTCCTAGCGCGAGACCAGTGTCGTGTGCGCCGACAGGCGGAATATCGAGACTGATGCATTAAGGCACGACGCGCCGCCCGTTGCGTACGGTACGGAAATACAGCACTTGAACATGGCAGAACAGAATGCCGGGGGCTCTGGGAACAAGCGCGGCCGATATGTGTCGCAGGCGTGGTAAGTACCGTTGCGAGCGGAATCAGGCCGGGTTGAACTTTGCTAACGTTCATGGCGGGCCTGCAGCCTGGAGTGTCAGAAACGAAAGACGAAATGCTCGGGCGAAGATGAGTGCGAGCAATGCCGCACAGTCGGGGTCACGTGTGCCTATGCTCCGGGACCTGCGCGGAAGCGGCGTGCGAGGACAAGCCGAGTAATCGCCGCACCCCGAGCGATGGCCTCCAGCGCCGGACCAACGACGTCCAATGCTTTGACAACCAAACCCAATGCCTTGACATTGACAACCAACGACAATGCCGGAACAACAACCACTCCTGCGGACACTGCTGCTGCTCTGGCCACCTCGACGGCACTCTGGCAGAAGGATGTTACAGCGCGCCTTGGCCGCCTCGAGACGCTGCTGGGCAACCACGGCAACCACGGCGCCTATATGAATGTAAATGTGAACACAGCCACGGCCACGGCCAGCGTACCAGTTGATATAGGCGAAGCGACGTTGCTGCAGCCTATTGATGCGCTGAATCGCATCGCGCTCGGGGGCGACGGCGACAGCGACAGCGACCATGAGAGTGACAGCAACGGCGACAGCGACACCAACAGTGACGACGACATGGCCAGCGCGCATTGCCCCTATACGCAATGCGATGACTATCCCCAGTGCTGCCGTTCCCATGTGCGCCTCTGGAGCGAGCCGACCCGCGCTGCCGACGCGCAGCGGGTGCGCCGTCACGTCGACGCATACCTCGACACGCTTAATCCACACTATCCGACGCTTGATAGCCGTGAGGTGCGCGCCCAGCTGGACAATCTGCTCTCCGCCGACGACAACTTCTTTACCAGCAACAACACGCTGCAGTTTGCCGCCCTCGTCCACCTCATGGTGGCCGCCAGCTGTGCCCTGGGAGACGTGCATCACCGCGGCGCCCCTGTGCCCGGCTGGCAGCACTTCCTGCGTGCCCAGCACCTCCTGCACCATGCCACTTGGCTGGGACAGGGCAACCTCCTCACCGTGCAGTGCCTCGTCGCCAAGGCGCTGTATCTGGTTTACACGGAGAAGCTCAGCGTCGCCTATGACACGGTGGCCATGCTTGTGCGCTTGTGCTTCCAGCTGCGCCTTAACCGCCCATCTGTTGACTGCCCGTCGTGGGACGCGCACATGCGTCAGCGTGTCGTGTGGTCCGTCTTTGTCCTCGACCGCTACGTTGCCCAGCTCTGGGGCGCCCCATATCTGCTGCGCGAGGCCGACATGAATGTGCCGCCGCTGAACCCTCTCTCACCCTCTCCCTCACCCTCACCCCCGCCCCCGCGCCCGTCCTTGGTATTGGATCAACCATCCGCCCCGCCCCTGGCCTACTTCTCTGCCATGGTCCAATGGGCCCGCCTGAGCTCCGACGTCTGGGACGGCGTCTTCAGTGCCAGCGCGCGTCAGCCGCCCTCGCCCCAGTTCATTGCCACCATGGACGCCCGCATAACCTTATTCGAGCTAGAGCTGCCGTCGCACCTGCGCTGGTCGATGGGCGAGGACGAGCACGCCAACGAGCATGCCCTCGAAAGCAGCCGCGAGCACTACCACGTCACTCGTCAGCGCCTGCTCCTGCATCTGGTACGCTAACGATATCACTCTAATGATTCGCTAATCTGAATTGCCTTTGCCAGCGTGCCAATCATCTGCGCCTGCTCCTGCGTCGCGACTCCCTGCTGCAGCACGATTCTTCGCTTCGTGACGCCCACAACAGCCTTCACATCGCCCAAGACACTGTCGCCGCACTCCAGGCCTACCTCAAGTCTGGCCATGCGCGCTCCAGCGACAGACACGCTACGACGCTATATCTGACCTGTGCCCTAATCTCACTGGCCCCAATTGCCCTTCGCAACCATACGAGCTCTACTAGCGGCCGCACCGCCATCACAACCTTTAACCAAGCCATCGCGCTCGTGACAGACATTGCCCCTTCTTTTGAACTCGCCCGCCTCACCTTGTTGAGGCTGAAAAAACCCCGTCGTGCCATCTTACGAGCGTCGACGTCTGCAAATCCGCCCACCACCGATAGCGTCCGCGACGTACCGCTATCTATTCCCCTCGGCTCCACGACCATCAGCACAAATCCGCCTGCATTCGGAGAATTTTTCCAAGGCTCCACCAGTATTCTTGCGGGCGACATCTGGGACAATGACTGGTGGCGCGCCGACGGTACAGGTTGTGTTTGAGTCTGTCCTCAAATTCGCCCCCGCTCAAGAAACCTTACGGGAACATCGACATGCCTCGCTCGTACGTACTCGGCCAAGTTCTTTCCGTACGCGTCAAATCCTGCCGATGAATTGCATCCGCCTTTGAGATGCCCTTTGAGCAGAAAATGCACGGCTCGCACTCCCGGCATCTCGAAGCGCTCAATCGGCTTACCTGTGTAGTCTTTGCCCAGAAGTTCTTTGAATTTGGCCAGAGACAAGAAGCTTTTTAGCCAATCCCATTCGTCTTGGCTTCGGGCTATGAAGCCTGCATTTGCGTCAGACGACTTGTCGCCCGACCTTCCGAGCACTACAAAGCCCAAAGGCGCTCGTCGAGTAGGTCCCCAGGTCGATAGCTGATAAGGCTCGGGCGTATCATATGAAACTTGCTTGTTTGGATACTGTCGTGTGCGAGTCGGTGGCGGCATGCGCTTGGAGCTTCCGTCGGGAAGAAAGACGGTCTCCACGACATGGCTCTGATCTAGCACCGTGACGAAGTAGTCAAAGTACGGCCTTCCAACTCCTTGCCGGAGATCGGTGTTGGGTGTGCATCCTGGATAGCTTTGAAGGATGTTTTGCTTACACCAGACGAGGAACTGATTTGCTCCGAGAACTGAGGGGTCTCGACTCTGCGCGTAGATGCGCATATCTACAGTAGCCTCATCTTGCGATCTTGGGTCTTCGGGGATTGATCCAGCTACTTGGAATTCCAACACGTGCAGCTTGTCCACCTGGCGGCCGGCCAGTGCCTTGGTTTGCAGCTCCACCATTTTGACCTTTTCTTTCAGATCTAGACCGGTGATGTAGTAGTGAAACTCTGCACGATACCCAGCTCGCGCAGATATGCCAACCTTAGTAGTAACAGGTGCAGGATGCCCCTTAGCGCCCGTGATGCGAACCCTGTTCGATCCTACCTCAGTTACCACGAGGCCTTCCATGTTCGCAACAATATCCGAGTTTTAGTAGAGCGGTCCCTGAATCTCATACACAAGTTGTGTAGCAATTGTTCCAAATGAGATCTCTCCGTCTTTGCCGTCTTCAAGTTTCAGCTCTACGTCACCTTGAGCATCTATTGATGCAATCGGACACCCAAGGTCCGTGCATTGCTCCCCAAGATCTTTAAAGCCTGCATAGCATCCACCCGTGACATATGTACTGCATTCTGTTAAATGGCCTGCTATCAATGCCCCAGCAAGCTCATCCAGGTGTTGGTCTCGATCCCAACCATGCCACCTTTGTGAGTCCTTCTGTCAGCGCAAGTCGTCATGTGTGAGTGAAGAAGAGAAACTGACCACATACACGCGCCGACACATGCCGATGCATCTGCAATACGTCCACAGATGACAATGTCAGCCCCGTGCTCAAACGCATAAGCAATTCCTGTCCCGCCTAGATAGCACTGCGCGCATATAGGCTCACAGTCCCACTCAGACAAGGGCTTTCCGTCCAAGAGGCTTGGAAAGCTCTCTCCTTGTTTTTGCAAACCAAAGACCGTGTCCGTGACGTCGTCACCCTCAATCCACGCTACGTTGAGTCGTAGCCCCAGCCCCTCGACGACTTTGCGGACCGCCTTTGCGAGACCAGCAGGATTACTACCGCCAGCATTACAGGCTAGTTTAGTTGCATTGGCGGCTAGATGGGGGAGTGCTGGTTCAAGTTGGGTCAAGAAATACGGGTCGAATGCGTCTTGCGTGTTGCTGAGATATTGGCCCGCATTTGCGACGCCTGTTTCGTCTCGTCCCGCCGCTTTGCGTGCCTTGATCTCGGCCCATTCGATGCCTCGGACCGTCATGTTGGCTTCGCTCATCCAGTCTCCGACGATCACGTCGATGTAGGAGATCTGCGCGAGATCTTGCAGCGCCCGCAACTTGTCTGTCGCACCTAGTACACATTCGCATTGGCACATGTGGTTGTCCAAACATTGATTTTATCTTCTTACCTCCAGAGGCACCAGCAATTACTATTGGCCGGCGAGGCGAAGATGTGCTTCTCATCTTTGTGGTTGTTGTCGTAGTTGAAGTAGTTGAAGTAGTTGAAGTAATTGAAGTAGTTGAAGTAGTTGAAGTAGTTGTAGTTCTCGTACCCAAAATATTGCAGAGTGGCTGAGACTCTTGAAGTGCAAGCAAGGATTGACCAGTTTGATTCACAAAGCGATCGGCTCGTTTCTCGTACCGGCGGATACCGAGAACTAGACGTGGCTTTCTATGCGAGTGCTTGCTGTGAAGATCGGCAAATCGGAAATGTTACCATGTTGTCTTCACCAACGACACCACACTTGCGGAAATCGGCGGCGGAATCCCGTTCCATACAATCCCGCTGGGTGATTGAGCACATGCGAGACAAACGAGTCACATCTTGTATTTCTTATCTGATATGTGCTGCGGTCTGTATCAAGGTCTCATTTTCATACGCTGACCTCGAATGAATGGGAGCGCGGCGACAAATTTAATTCAATTGCGGATTCAGCAGCAAATTACAGCACATCTCGAGACAATGACGCACCAACCTGCACCAAATGGCTCGAGCCACTCCCCCAATACTATGGTTCAAAGCCACGTAATTGACGCTGCACGGCCTATGAGGATCGTTTGCATTGGTGCAGGTGTGTAGAGCGCCGTGTATTAAAAGAATTTTCGGGTTGCTGATGCTTCTTGGTCACTAGGCATATCTGGTATCTGTACAGGTATTAGGTTTCCACAAGAGATTAAAAATCTGGACCTGGTCATATATGAGAAGAATAGTGATGTTGGTGGTACATGGTATGAGAACAGATATCCTGGTGTTCGTTGCGACATTCCTAGGTCCGTCATATCGCTTGTAAATTATTTTCCCCCGCTCATAATACTTTGCTTAGTGCCGGATATCAGTTCACCTTTGAGAACAATTCGCAATGGTCCGAATTCCTTGCAGGAGGCGCAGAGATACAAGAATATCTCACTCGAACTGCGAAGAAATACGGTGTTTACAACTATTGTAAATTCAACCATATGTTTAGGAGCGCCAAGTGGCATCAAGATAGGGGAAAGTGGGAAGTTGTGGTTGAAAATCTCATCACTCATGAGGTAGGCATAGGAGTACGCTGCAGCACGTTGGTTGTTCTAATATGTGCTTAAGACCTTTGCAGACACCGCCGATGTAGTTCTTACAGCCTCAGGGATACTGAATAAATGGTAAGACCTGCACCGGCTTCTCAAACTCTACACTGACAACTCAAAGGGACTGGCCGAACATCCCTGGGATCCACAGTTTTAGAGTTCCAAAACTACACACCGCTTGCTGGGACGACTCGATCGACGTTGAAGACAAACATGTTGCAGTCATCGGAGGTGGCAGCTCGGGCATCCAGCTCGTTCCCACTCTGCAGCCGCGTGTGAAACACATGGACCACTACATGAAAGGGAAGAACTGGATTTCGCCTCTAGGGATGGGCAGTGGACTGCTTAAGTCTCGAGGCATCAAAACAGGAAACTGTAAGACAGCCTTTGAATCATTGATAGATAAGAGCTGATTGAAGGCAGTCAAGCATACAGCAGAGGAGCTTGAGCAATTTCGTGGCGAACCAGACACATACTTGACGTTTCGGCGAAAGGTCGAGCAAGAGCTGAATGCTGCACAACTATCCGTATTCATGGGCACACAGATGCAGATCGAGTTCTACAAGATGGCCCTAGACTCGCACAAATCCAAGCTGAAAGATCGCCCGGACATATACGATGCACTGACGCCCTCGTGGGTACCGGGATGTCGTCGCCTAACTCCTGGCCCCGGATACCTCGAGGCCTGTTGTGCCGAGAACGTAGAGTTCATCAGTACCGATATCAAAATGATCCATGCTAACAGCATCGAAACCATTGACGGAATATGCCGGCCTATCGACATATTATGCTGTGCGACTGGATTTGACGTGTAAGCAGTTCTCAATCCCAGACCTGCATTCCTATGTCGGAAGTAACACGCATTAGGCAACGCAAAGAACTAGATATCACAGGTCTCGGAGGAAAGACTCTAAATGAGCTTTGGAAAGCCCATACCCCGAAGCCTATCTTTCCGTATGCCCGCTGGCTATGCCCAACCTGTTCATGTATCTGGGCCCTAACGGTGGTCCGCTCGCGGGCAGCACGGTGCAGATGATTGAATGGGTATGCGACTACATGATTCAGCTCGTACAGAAGATGCAAAGGGAGTACATCAAATCCATGGTCATCAGGTACGCTTCACGTCACAATGGAGATAGCGATGGGAGATGGCAAAATACTAACATATGCCTTGTAGCCCACAAGCAAACGCTGCCTTTAGTGCTCATGTCAACCAGTACTTCAAAACCACCATTTTCACACAATCTGTACGTATCTCATTTGGCCTTTCTATTCCCTGCCATCTCATACTCCTAGTGTGCATCCTGGTACAAGCAAGGCAAATCTGGCGACTCACGTGTCGTCACACCCTGGCCAGGCTCCTCAGTGCATGCAAGAAAAGCACTGAGATCGCCGCGTTACGAAGACTTCATTTACGAGGTTCTACCAGAAGTACAGGACAACTGCCTTGCGTGGTTGGGTAACGGCATGACACAGGCGCAAATGCAGAGTGAAGATACGACGGACTATTTGGATGGTGTAGCGCCGGGAAAGATGTGAATGGCGGTTGGATCGCGGGACCAGAAGAAGGCGAGGAGATGGTCATTACGGTGGAGAGTTGTGTTGGGTTTTTGTATAGTGTAGTTCCAACGAGCTACCCAGGTGGTACAGTGGCGTGAATGTCGCTGGCATCTAGTAAGCCGTCTTGAAAAGGTTGATATCCTATATTCAGACCAGGATGCGCGCGGGGTAGGTCCGTCGGCCGATTCAGAGTAGTCACGTGTGTATCGGTCTCCGCCAATGTGAGGGAGGCTAATAATGACCATGATGGATCATGTTGTTAATGTGTCAGGTTTATTCACGTAAAGCTGTAGGCGCTAGTTTAGCTTGGTGCTACAATCTAGATTCGCACACTCGCATTGGCGTATGCGGGAAACTCGGGTAGTCGCCTGGACGCCTTGCGGTTAATAAGTCGCTTAGGTGGCCAGAGAGAACCTTGGAAGTAAGCCTTGCTTAACCAGAGCCGAAACACGGTTACTGGCCGTATCCGTATCCGTCAGTGAGTGGGTTGAGCCTACCGTCGCCATTGTCATCATCGTCGATATTCGGCATTTTCGGCTCGGGCTGCATTCGCGGCCGCAAGGAATGCGGTGAGTAGTTGGCGCATGGGCACCCCGCAAATGTAGACAATGTCACAGTAGAGTCCAGAGGAGGTCCTTGGCGAGGGCGCTTATAAGCTTTGGGTTATACGCATTGCTGGTTTCAATTTCAATTCCGGCCATCCCGCATCCGCTTCATCTTCTATACTCTTGCTCTCGCTCTTGCTCTTGCTCTTGCTCCCGCCTTCGCCGTTGTCAATATTGTTTTGGCATTGGCACTGGCGCTATGCCGTCGACCGCTACCGGGAAACTCGCCCCCACGCCCCCACCGGAACCGGCTCAGCTTGCAGGTTCAGCAGACTCGGGATCGTGGAAGAACAGATTGTCGGACCGACAACTGAAGCGCAAGCGCGCTGTGGATCGTGACGCCCACCGCGAAAGTCGCGCAAAGACACGCCAAACCATTGCTGTGCTTCAGGAGCAGCTGAGGCAGATGGCCGAAGGGCGGGATGACGTCCTGGTTCTTAATCTACTGGCGCAAGTAGAAGAGCTAGAGAAGCAGCGGGACATGCTCAAGATGCGCTTAGGAGGCGTCCTGTCCGCCGTTGGCCTGACTGGTGAAGAGAGGCGCGCGCTCGAGGCCCGCAATGCGAACGCAAACGCCGACGCAAACTATAACACCCGTGAATGCCTCGTCAGCCATGTGAAAATATCGGAAATTGAACCTGTGGTACCCGAGCCCACTGCCGCAGGACCGATAGTAGCAGACGAGCTTCCTGGTCATGGCAGCAGCCAACAGCCGCCTTCGGACATTCCAGACGATCTACACATGTCTTCTGTAACCCTAGAACCTCTCGAGCTAGCGTGTACCGGCAATCGAAGCCCCGTAGATACCGAGTTGAACCACCGCATGGTCAAGGAACGCCAGCAACTGTCTTTGTTTGTCCAAATCTCACATGCAACTGGCAGCGCAGATCATGGCCTAAAGCTTTGCTCTTCGGACGATGACTTCCTTGAATCGATAATCCTATGGAAGTTGTCTAACCCAATCTACCAGCACGTTTACCCTTTGGCGAATAGTCTTCTGCACATCGACCTCGCCCCCACTTGCATAACAGCTGTGGACATGGATCAGTATATCGCGTCTCCGACCTTCGCGCAAGATCTCGATCGGGAGCTATTCCCAGACTACAACTGGACTCTACAACATCCGCGTCCGCCGCCCTCTGCCTCGTTAGACAACAAGAATTTGCTTCAGATGAAGAAGCGCCAAGTCATTGCCGCTGCTCTTTTCTGCACCCGCCACTGGACATACATTTCACACCGAGTGCGCCTGGTCATGTTTACAGTAGTGTATAAGCTCATCTTGTTTCTGGTGCTTCCGACCGTGGAGAATCTTCACAAGTGTCCTCGGTGGTATAGGCCAGTGGCTGCACAGTTTCTGCACCCCCATCCGTCTTTCATCGATCTCTTACCCTGGTAAATACTTCCGTTTCGTTAATTTATTAGCACCACTAATCTACCCTTAGGCCTCTCCTACGCGAGAGACTGGTCCACTCTTACCCGAGCTACGAGAATAGCGATCTGATTAGTAGCATTCTCTCAAATCTGCAATTTAGTCAGCCGCGCTTGGACACGACAAGCCCTATCACTTTGATCGGCTCCGACTTGGAATTCAGCCCAGTCTTCGATCAGGCGCTTGATGATTTGAGCAACCTTAGCATGGATGATGCCTTCTGTACTCGGTATCCTGAGCTCACTGCCTGCGTTAACACCGCGCCCGCAGATTCGATGCTGCCGCCGGCATCTGTAACTACTGATCCTGCAAGCCTACAAACAGAACGCAGTGCAACTAGTGTGCGGCAACCGACACGACCGAAGATTCAGAATGATGACAGGATGTCAAGACTGCATCCTCTGCCGAATCAAACTGTGGCATTTACCATGTTCTGAGAATAACTTTATTACACTGCATAAACGCTCTCGCAGTCACGGTGTTTCCACAGCAGTTTTCCTGCTGGGTTGGGACTTCTTCCTTTACTGAACCAGATCGACTGCGGCTTCCCTTCCTTTGCGACCAATGCAACATCATAGTTCATTAGTGTCAGTACAAGGAGAACTTTGATTTCATTTGCGGCAAAGAATCTGCCTGGACAAGCATGTCTACCGTGGCTGTCGATGGATCATCAGCGATGTGACTTGCGTTGTCGGTACTGGAAAGTGCGTCAAATAAAACATACCCAAAATGTAGGAATGATGGTGTTGTTTGGACAAATGAATGTAGTGTCTCTTGCCCAGATTCCTGTCTTTTTTTTGAAAATCGGAAAGGGTCAAAATTCTTGGCGTCCTTGTAGTACATGTCATCCATATACATAGCGAAGGATGGTACCGTGACGTAAGTCCCTTTAGGAAGCAAAGTCCCATCGCTGAGTGTTGTATCCTTCAATGCAACCCGGTCCAGCTGACCGGCAAACAAAGGGTTAGAGCGCACTGTCTCACGCATGAAACTGTCCATCTTGACAAGCTTTGTTAACCCTTGCTTTCGCCACTTACCACCTTCGGTCTCAAAGACACTGCGAATCTCCTCGCGGAGCTCGTCGTGTATCTCAGGACGCGCCGCTAGCTCGTTTATGCAATCAAGAAACGTGACGCTACTCGTATGTACTGCTGAAATGGTTATGTGTATCATGCGGTACATGAGTAGTTCCGGATCAAGTTGGTCCGGCGGAGAGATGTCTAGCACCCATTGTATGGCATCTTTCTCCTTGACCCTCTCGTAATCATCTGCCCGATTCGTCGATAGATATGCGTCTTGTTTCTCGATCCGATCTTTGATGATTGGGATCAGGTGTTTCCGTGCCACAGCCAGTTCTTTGTACAGCGATGTGCGGAAGTACATAACCAGAGGTTTCAAGAAGCTGGGATATGACCGTATAAGATCCGCTCCGCCGAACATTACGAAAGAGTAGTCAATTGAGAATCTCAGAAATTCAGGGTTGCTTGCAAGACATTTTCCAAAGAGAAGCCTATTGGCGGTCCGCGTGACAATCCGGAATGTCGTATCCCACATGGCAATCTCGGTCCAATCTGGAACATAGTCAGCTTTACAATCATATACAAGGCAAGAGTTTAGCTTGAGGATGACAGGACCTTTTGGCTTCCCGAGTTCTTCCGCCCATGCGTGTTTAGCCTCATCCTAAACGCAATCAGTGCCTGTGCTAACTAAGCTTGTCTTGTTCATTTCCGATCGTACATACTACTACATCTGGCAAGCCAGGTCCTGCAGATAGCTTAGTAAATAGAGTGAAACCTTTCGATTTAGCTTGGCTGACATACCTAAGTTCTGGGTTAATTGCTTTTGCACAACACTAAAGTGGTATTGATCAACCTCGAGGTGAGCATGAAGGGTATGCCGCAATTGCATGATGACATTGTTCGCAGGCAGGGGATTGAGCTCCGAATCGTTTGCCGCACGTATCTCGTCAATGAAATGTGGCGCAGCGACAAAGACTGTATGACTCGGTGTTCTCCAACATTCGTAAGTAGGTAATCGACCATGCAGATCACAGACTAGATGTACCTCATGAGGAAGCTCTGGCCTTTCCTACTGAACCTGTCGTATCCAATTTGCATGACCTTGGACCCATCTGCCACAAATGCTGCAATGTCTGCGGCTGCACCAGCGGCGCCGGGAAGTGTGGAGATTTGGAGTCTGGGTGCCTTCGGCAGTCTTGGAATGCGAACGTACATGATCAGGCCGATTAAAGCTATGAATAAGACCTAGAAGACGATGGGGTTTTCAAGAATGGAATTTCTGGCGGCTTGCATAACAAAAGCGGCCATATTGCTGTGCTCGCGGGAGGTGACTGGTGTTTTGGTGCTGTGCAGTGAGGAAAACCAAGATCATGAAATACCAGTCATGGTAGTCCATGTCGTCTATAATATCATCATTAGGAAGTGGTAGGAAACATACTCAATGATCAGGTCTGTTCTGAATTTTCAGTAGTGAGGGCCATTCCGGGCTTAGTTGCTGTCGTGCGCTCGACATCCAGCCGGAATTGCGTGACCAACGAGTAAACGGACCAACGATGCAACGATGTACCAACTCTTTTCAAAAACAAGGTCAGGCTTCGGAATAAGAGACTATGAGTCATGTAGCTTGATCAACTTCCAGAGTTTCATCCTAGGTTCACTACATGTATTTCCGCCGCTTCACGTTTAGGACGTCGCGCGCCTTACATGTGCAGTAACCTTTTAGCATTGAGATTTGAGATAACAAGTCAATAAGCACCACATTACCGATCTTCTCGCTCAAGGTCCACATTGTTTAATATGTCTGGAGCTTCTGGAAGGAACGTCTATGAAGACGGCTATCCCAATTATCCCAAAGCCCCGCCAGCACCACCTCAAGGCCTGGAAAGTGGTTATCAAGCATTGTTCGCTGTCATCCAGAATACACCGCATCTCGATCGGCAGCTCAATTTCTATGGTGCTGTAGGCTTCATCGTCGACCCCGGAGCGGAGCTAGCCGATGGCGAGCAGTTACCGAACGAATGGTTCAGTGCCAGGGGTGTGCAGCGTCAAGACCTTGATCGGAGCGTTGCAGTAAGATTACCCGCCGATCCGTACATGCATGTCTGGTTTCACTCTTGGCACAACTTGGATACAAATGCGCAATGGCCTCCTAAATTCAACCAAATTGGCTCTCGAGGATTTACGCTCTTGTGTTATGATGTAGAGCGGGAACTCAAGCGCATCAAGCATCAATTTCCTGGCACACCGGTGCTCCAGAAGCCGATACGTATCAATCGAAAATGGGGTCCCACAATTTCAGCCTTGATTCGCGACCCGGAAGACAACTTTGTTGAGATTCTGAGTATCGATGGGGATGCATTCGACGAGAAGAAGGTCGTGCCACCCGGATCTAACGACAAGGGTTTCCTTCACTTTCAACTCAATGCTGGGCACAAATTTGAGCAGCTTGGTACTTTCTATCACGGCTTCGAAATGTATCACGACCACGGAGTTGACTACCGACCCCGCGTTGGGTTTCCACAAGGCTATCAGCATTTTCTTGACCAGATGAAGGATGCTTTCAACTTCGAACCACCAAAGGATGATCTCAAGCGTGTTGATTTCTTACGCAATGATCGCGACTGCAGCCATATGCACCTCGAGATACTAGAGACTATACCTGAGAAGAACAAAGATCCCGGACTGGACCCCACATGGAGTCAAAAAGGCATTGTACGCTACTGCATTAAGTCTCCAGACTATTCAGAGTCTGTGCGGACGATAAAGCTATGGCAGAAGATTGCTGGTACCAAGATCTATGTGGAAGACCAGCGGGGCTGTCTCAACTGGGGTGATTCCCAATGGATTTTCTATGGGGATATTGATGGCAACATCCTGACTGCGTAAGCTCATCCGTGTTCCCTAGACCCTGTTGCCTTTGTGGTGCAGAACATGGAATGCTAACTCTTCTCGACAGCGAACAATGGTACCCAACAAGACACTGGAGCGAAAAGTCCTAAACAGCTTCATGCAAGAAAGTGTGGTAGTAAACAACATAGTTCTGAATCATTGAATGAAATTAGTTCTCGTTACCTGCGCCGCTTAGTGTGATCCGAAAATCTCACTGCTCCCAATTTCACTCTTTTCTTACCGGTGTGGTGATAACTACTTGCCATGTAGATCCAGTTTATGAGTATTGGCTGAACTAGAGAGGTGGATCCTCAAATCTTTTATGCGTAAATCTAGATAACAAGATTTAAGACGTCTGAGACTTCTCAAACAACCATCAATTCTAGATTTATCTTATTGCAGACTTTTCTCTTCTTTGATAAAAAGGCTTACTTTCGAAAGCAAAGGGATTACATTCTTTTCTTACTACACCTCTTGCACCGTAGAGTCAATTTACCCAAGGTCAGTGATCTGCTACCACACTTCGCTGATTTTTCATTCCTGGCGGCTGAGTTAGGCTGCGCTTGCGCGCCTCTTCCGCTGTCGGGGGTTTTCCTTCGAATAATGGAGTGGACGCCAAATTATAAAATGCTGGGTCAAGACAATCGACTGTTAGGTATGGCGCTTTATCAGCCTTCGGATCCCGCTCGGTCTTTGTAAAGCCAAGACCTAGATACGCCCACATGTTGTGCTACACTAAGTTAGCGGGTAGTTAAAGAATCAGAAGTTAAGATTGAATATTAGTGGTTGAGATCGTTATACGTACGGGGTTCTTGTAAGTAATCTCCCAATCTTCCCATCGCGGACTGCTGACCACGTCTTGGTAATGAAGCGCGCTGCCTGGTTGGACAATGAGACTGTGTCGCATCGTATCTAGGTTCCAAATCCGACTCACCAGGCCATACAGCTGTCACGCGTCCATCCCTTCGGGTATACCAGCTATTGCAGTCATTGCTCCATACAAAGCCGTGCAACGCTGTCTGCACATGCGTGTTGAACTGATCTGTGACGCTCTGCTTAGGCGCCAATCCCCTCAAGTTCTCTGCCTGTATCTTGTTGATCATCTTGATCGCAAAGTCGGCAATAGCGGTCAGTGATGCCGTGACCGAACCAGCCAGAACAGGGAATGTAGGGCCAAAAAAGGCTATGAGGTATCATCAGGTTCGGTCCCACGGCTAGCCTGGAAGTAGGTTCTACTCACTGATAAAATTTGGAAACCCTGAATAGAGTCAGGACGTGGTTTGGTCTGGGCCAGATAATTTGACTTACCAGGTACAGCCATGCTTAGGTATGAGTCTGGATCTGGGGTAAACTTGTCTCGCAGGGAGATCCCGTTCTGGCCAATGACATCAAAGTGAGGTCTATACGTCGTATCGAACCCAGTGGCCATGACGATAGCATCCACGTCCTCTACTTCGGTTCCATCTTCGCCAATGACGCTGGTTTCAGTGATCTTGCTTACCGCTACCGAGGCGTTAGTATGTGCTAGCAGATGTCGTAAGCGGATTGTTTACCGGTGAAGTGAGTGTTAACATTTGGTTGTGTTAGAGCTTCCATGAAGGGTACACCCTATCGAAAAGTCAGCTTAAAAACTTTGCAGTATGGGGTAAGGGTAGCGAACTGGTGTTGTACGCCGGCAACCAACTGGAAAATCCGGAGTGAGAGCTTCAATCAACTCTGGCCGTTTGAGATGCTTTCGCATCTTTTCGCGGCTTCTTTCCTGGAGTACCTTTTGCTCAGGGCTATCATTGAGCATGGCCTTCCATATCATATTGACCTGTTTTCATATGAGACATATTGATTTTGCACCAAGAAAAATCAGGAAAAACCTTTTCTTCGTAAATCCTGGCCTGGCTAACTAGCTTAGCCTTGTCATTTAAGAATTCTTCCTGCTCGTTCTTGGAGACTACAATTAAAATGTCAGAGTCGCGTTATTTCCACGGTCTTGGAGAGGACCCACACGTTGGTTTTGCCTATCGTATCTCTTTGTAAGCTGGTATCATGTTCTCAGCTCTATTTCACTCACCACGTTGTCAGGTTGCGCCGAAGCAAGCCACGCTTTAGACCGAATGAAAATGTCCAGATGCTTTACATGAGGTTGGACACTACTGTGCTCTTAGCGCCGTATTCATTTATCAAGGACTGGAAACACACCCTGGAGTAGTCTGAACACTGGAAGATCCTGCACCAATGATTACCATTCTTTGGCCTTTCCATTGTGACTCTCCATAGTCATCTGGCCATTGCGCAGTATGTAAAACTCTGCCCCTGAAATTTTCGAGGCCTTCAATTGAGGGTACAATGGGGTGGTTCAGAAGTCCTGTCACTTGGAGTAGCACGTCCTATTCATTGTAATGTTTAGCTTCTGATGTGCTTTTACGACGATATGCTACAACATGAAACTCACACAGTGGTCGTATACAATCTTTTTGGTCTCGTCTGCGTAGGACTGTTCGATCTTCAGATCCCACCTGCTATCATCCTCGGACCATTTTGCTTCAATGACACGGCTATTGAAGTGCATATATTTACGCAAATCAAAAGCTCTACACACGCGGTCAAGATAAATCCAGATCTGGTCACTCTTTGAGTAGAGCTCTGGCCAGAAAGGCTGCCGAAGTCAGTACATTGGTTATCGCATACCAAAATTCTGGACTCACGTTGAGTGCAAAATTGTAAGTGTACGAGTGACTGGGTACTGTGATTATATGTCAGTATCTCCTAAATTGTACTGAGTATTCGGTCTACGAGCATACCATCGCAAGCACAGTTGGGATATTTATTTTCAAGCCAAGTGCCTCCGATATCCCCGTTCTTCTCGTCTATCACAAAAGGGGGTCAGCACCCAGTTTATGGCACACTGCTATGTCGAAATCGTCCACTCACACATAACGTGCTCGACATTTTCTGTCTCATTCTTGAGTTTGTACGCAAGTAAAACGCCCGAGAAGCCCGTTCCAATGGTGACTACTCGCAAGCGTCGGTTGTTAGGATCTTTGTAAGTGATGTCAGGTACAGTGTATCCATGTTTATTCGTGTGTCTATTCAATCCCTTGGTATGGGGGTGCATCTTGGTAGAGGTTGAGGCTGAGGAGTGTTGGCGGCGATGCAGCACTAGAATGGCAGTTTACACCCAGGTACCTAAGTTGCAGGATCGTGATTTACACGGCTTGCGCGAGCACGCTATTCCTAGACTAGGTTGCATCTTCGGATTCCACTGTACGGAATCTTTCAACGTAGATCTAGCCTTTTCGCGATGAGTCGTTCGAAGGAACGACGGATTTGGAGCCTTTGTCATGATCTTTTACCCGGTGTCTTCCGGCGGAATTTGACATTGATCCGCATCTGGCGACCAGACCCCGCAAACTCTATTGCTCCGCAAAGACCGGACTTTGATCGACCCCGAGGTTTGCAGCAATACATTTGGAAACCTGGGCACTCAAACAAACTTCTTGCGCCTCCCTTAGAGAGTCTGGAGTAATATTGTATTTTAACATCTCTACGAATTCTGATGACAAGTCTTGCCTCAAGTACTGGAACAACAGCTGTATTTATGGACAACGACCCGAAAGCGACCAATGATACAACCAGTATCATGAGTTTTGGAGCTAAGAAAAACACCAGAGCTAACACTGAAGTGGTCCAGTTTAGGGATCTTGAAGCTATATGGTACCTTCCTAGAGCCAAAGAGCCTGGTTTCATGCGATGGCTCGTAACCTGGGTTGGTGGCCCTGCAGGCTTCATAAATCCATCGATTGGTTCATCCGTCATTAGCGAAAACATGGCTGTAGGATTCATGAGCCTGCCTCGAGGACAGAGGCAAAGCGGTTTGCATGCACACACCGTTGCAGAGATCTACGTTATCTTGAAAGGGCGTCTAATGGGTTGGGATGGAAGAGGCGAGAACCACATCGCTAACACCGGCGACTGCGTGTACATTCCGGCAGGTGAGTAATAGCTTGAAGACCCTTCATTAGGTTGCACTACTGAGCTTAGTTACCTAGGCGTGCCTCATGGTGTTCGGTGTTATGGAAGCGAGGACGCAGAGCTGATATGGATTCACGACAATATTGAACGGAAGGATGCAGTCACCTACTTTACAGGTCCTGGTCCCTATCCACAAAGTGACGATATCAAAGTTATTCGGTACAAGGATCTTGAGCCAAGTTACGATGCGCCGCGGTGTAAAGAACCAGAGTTTATGAGGTGGAACATCAGTTATGTTGGTGGTCCACACGGATTTACCAACCACAATCCGGAACAGGCTGCCTTGAGCAGAAGTATACATATTGGAGTGCTGGCGCTCGACCCCGCGCAAAAGGAAGTCCCGTTCTCTGCAGATGAAGATGAGCTATACATCCTCCTTGACCACGAAGTCGTGGTCTCTGCAGGGAGCGAGCAAGGCCGTAGTCTAGAACGATTGGATGGAGTCTTCTTTCGGCGTGGCGAGATGCGTGCTGTGCGGAATTATGGCCGCAAGACGGTGAATTTCCTGACAGTCAGACCATTTGGTTGATGTCATGATGGTCCTATTTGCTTCAGCAGACTGCTGCTACGAGAGTGCTTCTTAGTGGCGATAAACACGTGACTAATGTGTATGATAATGAGCTGGAGTAATTTCTTATTCTCAAGTGTTTTGCTTTGTAAATTAGTCATTACATACAAATTCCGTACTGCATTCCGAAGTTCCGGAGTTCCGGAGTCCCGCAGTCTCGCAGTTGGCAGTTTGGTCGGGGAAGAGTGCGCAAAAACCTCAGTGATCTGTGGTCAATATTAACTTAAAGTCAATTTACAGGCAATACATCTGTAGACGTTGAAGTTGAGAAGTATTTCATTACCCTGCGCAAGATCGCACGTTCTGCTTCACATCACAGATGGCCATGGCCACACGAGGAAAGCGACCGTCATTTGAGCAACTGCCTCTACACCCGGATGACCCTCCATTCTCTGCATGGGGGCTCTACGGACCCGAAGATAATCTCGGTACTCTTAACATGATCGTTCCTGAGACAGTGGTAGAAGCCGCAAAGGAAATCAAAACTGGTGTTCGCATCGGGCTTGATTTACCTATGGATTTCCTTGCTCGACCTTCGCACAATCGTCTTCGACTCACGCACACACTTGTCCGCAAAGATCCGCGCCTTGTACACGACGATTGCGTATCTTTCAATACCCAGATTTCAAACCAGTGGGACGGCTTTAGGCATTATGGCTACCAAAAAGAACGAATTTTTTACGGCGGCGTAAAGACCGAAGAAATTTCCTGGCCTGGTATCTCAAACGAAACTGGGGAGAGGGCATGGTATCAGGGGCCATCTATGACTCCTAGACTGGGCATACACCATTGGTGCAGACAAGGTATCATGGGTCGAGGGGTGCTGCTAGACTATCTGCGGTGGGCTCAAGCAAACGGGAAAGGCTACGATCTGATGGGCGACCACGCTATCTCGGTAGACGACTTGCAGGCATGTGCAGACGCTGAAAATGTTGAGCTGAGAATTGGCGACATTCTGTTTGTACGCTCAGGGTGGACAGTGGGATACACTGCGCTTACCGAAGATGAAAAAGTCCGATATAGCTATGCGGAGCCTACTGTACTGGTAGGGCTCGAAACATCTGTCAAGACAGCCAAGTGGTTGTGGGACGGAAGCTTTAGTGCCTGTGGAGGAGATTCTCCCGGATGGGAAAAATGGCCAGCTCTTCCAGGAGAGGGTGAAGTTGGGGGCATTGGCAAATACCGGCTGCACGAAGTGCTCTTGAATGGATGGGGGATGCCAATTGGTAAGTAATTGCTGAACCGCGGCTCACTTGTTCAAAATTTTGACTAATTCATGCACAGCGGAAATGCTCGACCTCGAAGACCTGAGTAAGGAGTGTGAAAGACTGAACAGGTGGAGCTTCTTCTTCGGTTCTATGCCAAACAATATAGTGGGGGGTGTAGCAAGTCCTTGTAATGCATTTGCTGTCATGTAGCGGAATGAAGGACTATCTAGGGGTCCCTTAACATAGAAGCAATATGTCGTGAAGTCTGGGCAACGGTATATTTGCATGTACTACAGTAGGTGCGGCATAACCTGACACAAGATTTAAAGGTGCGATCCAAGCCCCTAGGCGAAAGAGTTTACAATCATTCGTCCTGCAGGAATCCTTCCGCTCTTCATCATGTCCAACATTTCAGGAAACTGGTCAATGCTAAACTCTGCGACTTTTGGTCGTATGTTATGCTTGTGCGAGAACTTGAGACACTTTTCCATCTCGTCTGCTCGTCCCGAAGATGCGCCACGGACCTGAACGAACCCACACGACACAGGTACAGCTGTCAAAGGCAAGAAATTGGGGTCTGTCTGCAGTTTCGAGCATCAGCAGAGGTTAAAACATGATGACTCTTGGGTTTAGTAAGACTTACTACTCCCACGACCATCAGTTTACCGCCTATGCGAAGGGTCTGAAGGCCTGATTTATACGCTAGCACGTTACCACTCATGATTACGGCAGCATGGGCACCACCTCCAGTTGTATTTTTGACAGCCGTTGCAAACCCAGGGTCTGTGGGATCAAAAACCTCATGTGCACCTAGAGCTTTTGCCAGGTTGCGCTGGCCGGATCCAATGTCCAATGCGACAACCCTTAGGCCCATTGCCACAGCGTATTGCACAGCTAGAAGTTCACAAAAAAAAAAAGCTCAGCAACTCTCCATGGTCATTCCTACTCAAAGGAAGTGAGAATCATACCTAAATGTCCCAGTCCGCCAACACCAACCACAGCGATCCACTGACCAGGAGAAAGCTCTGCTTTATCAACAGCGTGAAACGAGGTCAACCCAGCGCAGAAGAGTGGTGCCGCGGTTGTGGGATCCATTTTCTCGGGTAGTTTGACGGCTTGTCCTGCTTCCACTAGCGAATACTCAGCCATAAAGCCATCGTGATTGAAGCCTTGAATTGTCGTCTTCGGACACGCAATAGATGTGACACTACAAGCCTCACAGTCGCCACAAGCGTTCAAATAGGGCAGGAACCCAACATCGTCTGATACTTCAAAGCGCGTAACTCTATTTCCGATTTCGACAACGGTTCCACAGGCTTCGTGGCATGGCGTCATGGTCCAGCTTTCGCCACCACCCGTGAGAGCTTGCCGGCCCTCGACAACTTCCATATCCGAGTGACACAGGCCAGCGCTACGAATCTTGACAAGGAGTTGAGTCGGTCCTGGCCTGGGTATTGGAATATCGTCAATCGTAATGCGACCATCGCTCGAGGGGCCGTGGAAGCGGACTGCTCTCATGGTTTTGCTGGCCATGGTGATATCTTCTATAATAGTGCGAATTGTCGGATGAAAGGTGTCGCGGCTATGCTCTAAAAACGCTGAGGGGTGCGCAGAGTTGTTGGAGTTATGAAAACTATGGAAGGCTAAGAGTTCCGACGTACTCCGTGGGAAATTTCTAAAGGTCTTTACTCGGCGCTGACGTATTGGATACAGTATTTGAACAGTTTCTGTACTGTTGACGTGTACAGTGTGAGAGTTCGAGCTCGCCCGTAATCAAAATTGACTTTCTCCTAGCTTGGCGCGTCGTAATCACTACAGCCTGAAGCATAATTAGTCATATCAAGAGTGTCATCCTGCAGCAAACGAGCGTGGACAGTTGACAGCTGACAACCATTTTTCCAGGCACGGAAATGAATTCCCTTGCAAAATTAGGGCTACAATGTGTACTATAGTAGTGCGGCACTATTTACCGGTGTTATTGTTATCCTTTCACAACATTGTCAAGATAAGGCAGCGAACCACGCTACACCACTGGCTCTTGTGCGTTCTTAAGATATTCGGAAGAGGCCGGTTTTGCTACCTTATGTATTACTGCCATGGTTGAGATCAACTGGGATCGCGTTTGGCACAATCCGAGAGCATTTTTGCGTGGGTCATTTCGCGCGTCGTTTGCAATATGGGAAGAGATTCACTTTCGCCTAATCCAAGGACAAAATTCTTCCACGCCTTCGATTTCAAGCTCAATAAGGCATATTCTCTGCAATGCCTTGTTGATGGCAGACCATGAGCTTGTTATGGGACCATCGAATAAAGCTTTGAAGGCGACCGAATCAATCCCCTCGCACAACATAATAACTTGTCAACCAGTAAACGGCATTAATCCTGCAGCGTTTGATGCCGTAGTTCTGTACTGCCATGGCGGCGGATACGGAATTGGACATCCTTTACAGAATTGGGATCTGTATAGGAGATGGAAGCAGAAAGGAGCTATCCATGGTTTAAACATGGCAGTTTTTGCCGTTCAATATCGTGCGTAGACAAAACGGGTCCCATAGGAAAGAGAGCTGCTGACGAATTCAATCTAGCCTTAGGTCCGGAACACCCTTATCCAGAAGCGGTACAGGCAGTGCTAAACGCATACCGATACCTGTTGCACGTACTGAAATTTGACTCCAACGTGATTGTCATAGCTGGAGATTCAGCCGGAGGCGCGTCAGCTCTGCAGCTTGCGGGCAAAATTGCTGATTGTGGCAGGTCACCTGGCAGCATCTTTCCAGCTTTCCCTCCGTGAGTCTCACCTCCCAATGCCAGGAGGGGCGATTTTGATGTCACCATGGCTAGACCTTACCATGGAAAAAGCACTTCTCAGCTATTTTCGAGGGAGAGACCCAATGGTAGATGCCGAATACATGGGCCAGCACCTTGTACCTATTTTAACGGGGAATATCTACAGTACAAAGGACTGGAGAGTTTCCCCAAGTTTGGCTGAACATCTCAAGGGTCTTCCTCCGCAATTCGTAGCGTATGGAGACTCAGAAATTCTGCAGGATGATGCCAAGGACTGGGCGCGATTATGCGGGGAGAGTGGTATTGACGTCACGGTCTATGTGGGCAAAGGAGGATTACATTCATTTTCTACTGGAGGGTTGTTGTGTGATGGAAATCTGGAGGCGAGCTCAGACAACGCACTGTTTGAATTTTTGTTACACTTGCGGAAAAATAGGTAAAAAGGTCTCGCAGTCCGATCTTCGGCATGTATCCTTGCCTGAACTACCGCCGCATTCACAAAACCTGCCTTCACTCCAAGCTAGCCACAACTTTGCTACAAACTTATCCCCTTGAATCAATTCCTTTTTCACATGTTAGGGTCTTGACTGGACATGGGATGCCGCTCACATGTATAGCACTACCAGAACGACAAAGCTCTCAATTCTTTCAGGCTTTCATTTATACTGCCAATAGAAGATACTGTACACTATCTATTCCGTGGAATCAGACGAACTTCCGGTGTATAGTTGCCCAGAATCATCTTCTAATGTGCTAGCTATTCCATCAATGTAATGATTCGCCTGAGAAGATAGGAGATATCGATCCCGCTTACCTAGCGGGATGCTATTGTCGTTCCCGCGAATGTACCATGAGAGATCTGCGCCACGGGCTCCGCGTTGAGAAAACCCGTTCCCGACGAAAGACCAGCGATTGCCCTCAATTTCGTATCCCCGGTCATAGTCCTCAAACCGAGGTCGCTCAAGGAGCTCGAGGTAATGGGGAACTGAACCAGGCCAGAGCGCCGTGACTTTGCCGGGTGCATTCTTGTACCATGAGCGACAATCCCGATCCCACACACTTCGTGACATCCAGGCATCTTTGTGAGCAGTGAGCTCCCGTATTGCTTCTACTTTGGGCTGGAAATATCTGGAAGTGGGCTGTGAGCAGCATCCCACTTTCGTGCCAGTAGATGCAGACTTACTTAATGTTCTCTTCTCGGAACTTCTGGATAAATTTCATGAAATAATCTGCCTGCGCTTCGATACCAATAAGCACTGGTCCATTCCCGATTGGAGAGTTTGGACCCAGAAACATGAAATAGTTGGGGAAGCCGCCAGCTGCTAGCCCAAGGTACGAAGACGGCTCCTGGGACCAAGATTCAGCTAGATCTATACCACCGGGACCTTTGAGAGGGAATCGCGGTTTGAAGGTAGTGTCAAATCCAGTAGCACAGATCAGGACATCGATGGCATGCTCAGTACCGTCCTGCATTACAGGTCCACGATGACTAATCTTGGATATCCTACCAAAGACAACCTTGGATTTGGCATCTTTGAGGGCCTTGAGATAATCCACTCCAGGAGTAAGTCGTCGGCATCCGACGCTCCATTTTGGGATCAACTGCTCTTGTAAGACTGGATCTGGGATCTCGTCTTTCATGCCTTGAGAGAACTGTTGCATGGCTTGTTCCTGCGCGGGGCTGTCACGCAGGAAAAGTGGAAAGAAGGAATTCCCAAGGTGTTCGATGTTTTTCCTGTATTCGAGATGTTTTCCTGGGAAGCTAAGAAACTCGGCTTTCTCTTCGTCACTAAACCTTCGTGGTTCGAAACCAGGCATAGTCATTTGAGTGATCCAGGTGGGCTCACGGATGAAGCTTGCTACTGAAGCCGCTTTTGGGAGGATAGCTGGCAGAATTTGGATTCCCGATGACCTAGAATTGCGGTGTCAGAGACTTCATAAAAATCAATTTTACTCAAGCTGCTGAACATACCCATTGCCAATCAAGCCGACGTTCTTGCCAGTCAAGTCCACCGTCTCATCCCAGGCTGCGGAATGCAATTTCGGACCTGCAAAATTGTCGATTCCGGATATAAGTGGCCATTGCCAGTTGTTGAGAATGCCAGAAGCGTTGATCAGAAGTTCACATGAGTCATGTCGAATGCCCTCTGGCGTCCATATCTTCAACCTCCATTTTCCAACGGCCTCCTCCCAAGATGCTCCAACGACTGCATGACTGTATTTGATGTAATCTTCCAACTCATACTTTGCAGCAAAGTCGGTGAAATATTTGTGAATCTCTTGGGATGTTGCAAATGTCTGGCTCCAGTCGGTCTTCGGTTCAAAAGACCATGTGTACGTATGTGCTGGACAATCACACGCGCAACCTGGATATCTAGAAGCTCTCAGAATCGTGGAAGCCAGCCTAACAAGATAATTATCTTCCTGTTTTCCAGCCATGTGCCTCCAAGGTCAGAATTTTTCTCATAGATCTGAACCTCTACATCGGACTTGTAAAAGTTGTGTTGGATCTTGTATGCCAGGAGCAGACCAGACGCACCGGCCCCAATGCAAACGACCTTAATCTTTCGGCCGCTATGCAATGGTATATCTGGTGGAGCGTATGGAGACGACATGCCGCCCTCGAAGATGTGTTTCAAGGATAGGTGTAGTTTTAGGCGCACGGAGTTCACATGTAAGGGTGAACGATATCGTGAGTAGGACAAGCGAAATATCTTCTCTGCTGACCCGGTACCTTAGGTTCAAGATGGAGTAATTGGGACATCAATATTACGTAAAACTCTCTGACCAAGTGGAAATGTGCATGCCACGCGTCACCGTCAGTAGACTAGCACACATATCGCCTTACCGGTATAGAATCCTAGTTCCGGAAGCAAGACAACGGTGAATCATATAGCACCATGAGGAAGCTGCACTGCTGCATAGTGTGCAGCCTTCAAGTTGTTGTCGTTCTTTCGCAGCTGCATTGAAAAGATCCCTCCTGAATCACGTTGTTGAAATCCCAAGATACTCCAATAAAGTCCTTCGAAATGCCATTCCAAGTAGTTTCCATCATTTACAAAGCTCGAAACATGTCATTTGAGCAGTTTAAACAACACTACGAAACAAAGCACGTACCCCTCGTCCAATCCTTGACCGATCTGAGCTCCGCTCCCTTATTTTACACGCGCAAATACGTCCAACGAGCAAAAGATGATGCTGCCGGTGCGGCCTCTCCCGACTTCGACGCTATTACAGAGTTAGCCTTCACAGATGAAGAAAGCTACAAGAGATGGGCGAGTAAGATCATGTCCGGAACAGGAGGAACTGCTATCGCGGAGGATATGGCGACGTTCACGGATCAAGCGCGATGCAGGATGTGTACCGTGGATGTTATAGCTTGAATCTTTAGTATCTTCCAAGGTTACTTGTGGTAATATGAAAATCTTCACTCCGGCCAGCGTGTCGGATGTTTCCATTCTTACGCGTTGTCTTCATATCGTAGGCGTAACGATTTGTCTAGCTACAAGCTTTGCTTTGTAGGATGTGCTCTACAAAGTCTTCCATAGCTTTCTGTCCCGATTTCATACCTACTATCTCACTCTGGAAGGCGTGTGGAAGCCCTGGATATACTTCCAACTTAACCTTTACACCCGCTCTCCTCAGAGCCTCGGCGTAGGCTATTCCCTCATCTCTGAGTGGATCTGCCCCTGCGACTTGAATGTATGAGGATGGTAGATTGGAGAGATCGGTCTCCAATAATGGTGAAACATATGTGGAGTCGGCTACCATGGCTAGGTCAGGCACGTAATTATCCCAGAAGCTCGCTTATACTTCTCTGTCGAGGAGAGGGGAACCTGCAGTATAGAAGGATTTCAGCTCGCAGTCGTGTCGTTCTTGTGCAATACTGTAGCATTTGTAGTGGCAAACAGCAGGGCTGAAGAGAATCTGGGCTCGAATTTTCGACAGTAGCTTGTTCTCTCTAGCCCACAGACAGAGTGCAGCTGCGAGATTCGCGCCGGCGCTGAAACCACAGACAAAAATATCATGGTCGGGCCGGGCTCCTTGCGACTCCCCATCTGGATATATCGCTCCGGGTCGATTGGGAACCCACTTGAACACAGTCAAAACATCTTGAAAAGGGCCAGGATATGTGGTCTCCGGGCTCAAACGGTAGTCTAGCGTTACGACCGTCATGTTGAGCTTCTGAACCAGGGCTCGAACCATGAAAGAATCTGCATATTCATCACCCATGCTCCATCCTCCGCCATGGATCGCAAGAGAAACATCTCTTGGATGGGTTGTTGGATATTTTGGCTGCCATACCCGTACAGGAATAACGTGGTTCTCGCTAGGGACGGACGCTTCATGACTGACTATTTCATGGGTATATTGTTGCCAAATGTTTCGTACTGCGGCGTTGAGACCTGCACGTGTCTGCTGCAGGTCTGTTGACATTGTTTTGGGTCTCGATGCAATGAGCTGAGTAAGTTCGGGTGAATGGAACCCAAGTTGGCTAAGTTCAGAGGCCATCGCAAAGAATAGAGAATCCAAACAGTACAAATTGCTTCAGTTCATAAGAACCCCAGAAATTTATCCAACAGATCCGTGTATTACACGTATTTTAAGTTGAGGAGCGAATACCATAGGTAAGCACTCCACTGTAGGAAATGAGCTCACATGTGCCACCAAGAACCATTCGACAAGATAAGGAAAACTGCATGGCTTACGACGCGCATGGTAGTAATAGTCATGGCGTCTTACGCAACACTCTGCAATAGTAAGAGTCATGGCGTCTTTCGCGATGATCTGCACAGTGGTAGTCAACGAGTCGTACTCAACGACGCACGCCTGGGCCGCCTGGGCAGGTGCTAGTGGCGCCATTTGTGAGTATTCGGCTTTCTTTCGGACCTATAGCAGTAAGTCGGTTGGCATATGGACGATTAAAAACAGGCAACCTCGCCTTGTCTGTCGCAGTAGCAGCAGGACAGTCTTGCTAATGTTACAGTCGAGGTAGGCATAAGTCCCCGGGAAAAAGCTGCGTGGCGTTCAAGGACGAAAATGCTCGGTTCAACGTGATCTGTCGGCTACACACCATTGACATATCAAGAGTCGATCATGCAACCCAGCGGGCTCATCCAGATCACAGCCGTGCGTCTATTCATCTAGTCTCGACTATGTTTTCGTTCATCGTTCTTCATTTTCGTGATCTGATGTGCACGGATGCGGTGAAGACGAGGCCGACGCTTCAATGTACTGGATACTCAACGTCGCGATCGCTAGGTTGACGGAAGGTGCCGGCTTGCTTGCCAGTCAGGACAGAGAGCAGCGATCAAGGTTGAGACGGCGGAGAAAAAGCGGTCGAATACGGGCGCTCGACCCCGCCGGCTTCTTCATGTGTGCCTGGACGTCGACCGTCTTCCCCTCGACCGACTCTGCGCGACCCTCGTTGACTCCCAAATCAACCCCAACATCAACCCCAACATCAACACCAACATCAGCATCAACACCAACATGGCTCAGCACTCATCGCCCCCGGACAGAGCCAAACGCACGGCCAATCGGTTGGCACAACAAAAGTTCCGCCGCCAGCGCAAGGACTACATTGCCCAACTCGAGACCGAGCTTGCCATGTGCCGTGCCGGTGCCAGTGAGGAGCTCGTACAGCGGCGGCAGCAGGTGGAGCAGCTGGCAGCTGAGAAGAAGATTCTCCGCGACATGTTGATCAAAGTCGCGCACTCGCTGGGCAACGCGTGTGGTCTCGATGTCACGCTAACACCTCGGCAACCAGACGGCACGGACACGTGTGCACTCGCACCACAGACCGAAGACGAGCGCCATGATGAGAGCGACAACATCTCTAATCTCGACCCCGTAGCAAGCGTTGACGACGGCCAAGACAAGATTGAAGGCAACCTTCAGATCAATACTGTAGTTACTGATGAAGACAACAATAGCATGCTTCGTGGGCCCACCTTCGACCTGTTTGAATCCGCCTTTGACTGGCTCCCGTCAACTGGCGATCATGATATGGATGCTGGACCTGGTACTTTGCTGCTTTCTCCCGCCCCCAACAACGTTTGGCCTTCCATTCCTGGCCCACTCTTTTCTCCTCCACCAGCACCAGCCCCGGCCCCGGCCGACAAAGCCCAGCTGGCGTGTATCATGTTCCGTCGCCAAGTTGATCATGTGCTTGATTCTTGTCTTGCCGCCCTTGAATCCGGCACTGACCATCTCGAGCTCTTCGAAAATCGTCTGGTCCAAGGAGTTGTCCATGCCATCTTCCAGATCCAAGAATTTACCGCCGGAGCATTTCAAATGAAGGCCATGTCGCTATCGGGCGGAGCAGCATGGCTACTCTGGCACGTTGTTAAGAGAGTGTGTATCTTGCCGCGTTTAGCTGCCTCCAGTCTTTATACAAAGGCAGGTGCGGCCCGCTTTGAATCTGACATGTTTCATGATACCAGCCCCGACTGGCTACAGCCCACCCCCCTACAGGCCATTACAGAGTACGTGCATTTTTCTCATTGGCTTCAGCTTTGGTACTGATCTTTCAATATATACCACCCGGCCGTTGATTATATTCCATGGCCACAGTTGCGTGACGCCCTCGTCAGCTACAAAGGTCCTGTTTCTGTCGAAGACATCCTAGTCAACCTTGCTCATCGGGTACGAAGAGTCCTTCGTGTCAATGTTACCGCTGAATGACGACACTGATCATAGGCTTACAGCTTGTCCCGACGGGCGCACCCGTTGATAGAGTCATACAGCCCGACGTTACCATCTTGGACATCCGCCCCATGTTCAGCTGCAAAGAGGAGCGTACTCTCAAAAGTGAATTCTACAGCGCGCTTAGCATGTACAAGCTACGTCCGGCAAGCATAGTTCCTGATGAAGTGGCTACATCGTACCTGGTCGATCATTTCTTCGAACAGATGTCTGTTCTTTAGAACCGCAGGTACACCACTAATATGAAGCAATTTTACATGAGCACTCGATTACTAGAACGTACTTCGGGCTTCAACCTTGTACGGCAGCTTTGTTGCCAGCATGTTAGGAGCCTAACACTGAGGGGACTCTGGCAAATTCGTATAAGCCAAGTAGGGAGCGCTCCTGCCTTTCGACCCGATAAAGGATAGCAAAAGCCGTCGCAGCAACTCGCTTGGCCTAAAGTGTGTGTATGTGTATAGATAATCTGGACGCCCGGGGTAGTCGAACAATTCTGTCGCGGTAAGTCCCAGAATCTGAAGGCCTTCACGGGTTGACGATTGATGAGTGTGACATCGAGCACGCTGTCATCCGAAAGAAATCCGCTGCCAATTCTGGCAAGAAGACACCTCTAGAACTAGGGTCTGTCATTTTGGGATTGGATTCTGAACAAAACCAATTAGAGTATCAACAGACTCGAAGGTGTACCCAATACCAGCCCCGCTCGTATGTAAAGGCATATCACCATCCGCAACGCCTGCATTAGCAACAAGCATACAAGCGCTTCCTTCATGGAACTTACTTGGCTGCAGCTTAGACTTCCTGACTGAGCGATTATGACATTCAATATAATACCCTTCGAGCCCTCAGAACGTCTTCGGTGCCTAGGCCTTGTTTGTCCGCTACCCGCTTCGCAAGACTAACAGAACAATTTCGACGACAACACGAGTTATATCTAAATAAGTTGCGTATTAGTACTTTTGTCTCTACATGCAATAAGCAAAGTAAAGTATCCTGGATATGTTCCACTCCGATTTATCATTAGCTAGCTACATGAATCTGTGCCTGTTGAGACCCGAAAATATTGCAGAAGAATCTCTACAAGCAGAGGAGTCATTTGTCTAATTCCGGCACCCTTGGCTGTGTAGTTCGCGCATCGGAAGCGGAAGTTAGGCTGCTGTATAGATCACCCTAATTCCGTTCAGCGGGGCGTCGTTTGCGTCGACGCATCGCATATCCTCTCCGCACGATGATTTTCTAATGTGTTACGAGAAATCTGAAAAGACATACATGGGTGCTTTCTACATCCTCTGTCTCTGCTTCCTGTCTTTTGCCTCGAATCGCAAATTTGAACATCTCTGCCAACCATGGGCTCTATTGATATGACTGGGATTGACCCACTCACTCCTGAAAAAGGATACCACTCTAAACCCGATCTGTTGCGAGTAGTTTGTGTCGGCGCCGGAGCTGCGGGCTTGTTGGTCGCCCATAGAATGCAGACGCGCATGACCAACTTTGAACTGGTGTTATACGAAAAGTCCGTCTTCGCACTTCTACATATTCTTTCAAAGTCTGGGACTAACAGTAAGTAGGAATGAAGATGTCGGTGGAACCTGGTGAGTTCACCACCTGAGGTCTACTACTATGATCATGTTTCATGACTGACAATCATATGAGGTTCGAAAATCGGTATCCAGGGTGCGCATGTGATGTGTCTGTATCTATTGCCCATTGACTCTTAGGTATGAGTCACGGCTTACGATCTGTCTATTAGGCCAGCTCATAACTATACGTACCCATTCGAGCAAAATCCTGACTGGTCAAGCTTCTATGCTTACGCTCCTGAGATTCTGGCGTATTTTCGGCATTTTGCTGAGAGTAAAGATGTGCGCAAGTATGTAAAGTTCAATTCCAAGGTCACCAAGGCTATATGGGATGAAAAATAAGGGGGAATGTACGTTTGTTGACTTCTGTTGTTACTTGTTCCAATACTGATCTATGCAGACGGTGTTGAAATCCATCAAGGCCAGGAAGTCATTCACGACTCGTGCCATGTGCTCATTAATGGAACTGGGTTTCTAAACAGTTGGAAATGTCAGGCGTTACACCCTCCGAATCTTCCTTTTTGTGTAGCTGAGCTGACTCGAATTTAGGGCCAAAGATTGACGGTTTGCACGATTTTGGAGGGAAATTGGTACACAGCGCCAATTGGGATCCAAGTAAGATAGACCACAGTCTACGTGGCATTTTGCTAATCAAAATCTACCAAAGCAATTGATTGGGCAGATAAGAGAGTCGCTGTGATTGGAACAGGCTCGTCGGCGATTCAAATTGTGCCACAAATTCAGAAGAGTGAGTACAGACCATGGATTGCAATCAACCGTACATTACACTAATCTCGGAAACAGGTGCTAAGCACCTGACTGCATTTATGCGATCAGTTACTTGGTAAATCGTTTCACGCAAGCTGGCGCATGCCGCTAAGAAAGCAACAGGATTTCACCGCCAGTAGCTACAGATATCCTTGCAGCCACCAAAGTCACATCTCATGATGCAGCAGAAAGGGATAGACTGGATGCTCAATACTGTTATACGGCAGAGGAGAAGGAGCGATATCGCAGGGACCCGGAAAGCTTACTTGAATTGCGCCGCAAGATCGAAATCGGCTTTAACAACACGTTTGACTTTTTTGTAATGGGTTCGGAAGCGCAGAAAATTACTCGAACGTACATGGAAGCCGAGATGAAACGCCGCATTGGTCCGGGCCATGAAGACCTAAAGGAGAAGTTGATACCGAAGTGGTCTCCTGGTTGTAAGTGATTGAAAATTACTTAAAAAGTTCCTAAAGGCGCAGCTAATATACTAGGCCGGCGAATAACACCTGGCGATGGATACCTCGAATCTCTTGTTCAGCCAAGTGAGTTGTCATGTTCAGAGTTGAGGCAACAGAAATATCTAACTTGCTTTTCCAGACGTGACTACCGTGCACGAAGAGATTTCCAGGGTCGTATCGGAAGGTCTCATCGATGATTCAGGTACTCTACATGAGGTCGATATTCTCGTCTGTGCAACAGGGTTCAACATGGCATTTGCACCTTCTTTGTGAGCCAAACAAGACCTTGAGAGGATGATCCTGCAAGTGATCACACACTAATCGCAACACAGTACTATTACAGGAACGGACGGTGTCAACATGAGGGACGAATTCGACCCTGATCCAAACGTTTATCTTGCGCTTGCTGTACCGAAATTCCCCAACTATTTCGTCATCAACGGCGTCCGGGGAAGTTGGGCAGCAGGCAGTATCCTCCCAGCAGTGAGTAAACCAGGCAGCAGTTTGAATTAGGGGAACTTCTCAAAACTGACCATATTGCTTGTAGATCGATGCGCAGACAAATTACATTCTTCGGGTTTTACAAAGAGTGCAATCCGAGAAAATCCGCTCCTTCGAGGTTAAGAACGAGCCAACACGACAATTGAATGAGCATATTGGTACGTTCACCTGGATCTTTTGTTGTCTTTATTGGTTCTAGATAAACTTTCTCAAAGGGCGAAGACAGCTCATACGTACAACGTAGATGCATGGCACAAGCACTCTGTGTGGAACGATGATTGCAAAAGGTGAGCAACTCTTTCCAATGAACTTGAAACGATAAAATCTAATATCGTGAATCAAGTTGGTATAAGAACAATATACCAGGCGGCAAGCTCTGGATCTGGGGAGGATCAGTACGCATACAGTCTTTGTTTCTCAAGAGTGACGTTGACAAATGTGCCAGAGTCTCCACTACCTCAAAACGATTGATGTGGTACGGTGGGAACATTTCGACTTTCGCTATAAATCAGCAAACATGTGGTCTTTCCTCGGAAATGGTTATACGAAGGCCCAAGCCTTCAAAGACGAGAACTTGCTGGCACCCTACATCCGCACTGAGGATACTCCATGGAGTGTAGAATAGATTACTCAACAGCATCGTGATTGTGGCTGAAGATCTGTAGATAGTGGCATGTGTTCGTAGGATATGGCTATGTCTCTAGAATGAAGACACTTGTGATACATACGAGGTCAACATTAGATGAGCGCTACCATGGGCATAACATTAGGCCGTATTCGCCCTATAATTATCAAGATTCACGCAGTAGATCCCTTTATCCTCTTCGTCATTCACCTTTTCCATGATTCTGCAGGTAGTATACCCGTTATCCACGTTTCTAGCAAAACGACCCCGAGCATTTGTAGCTCGGGTCATGATTACCCTTCCTGTGCGCAACAATTACGTTTTTTGAGAATAGCATTTTGGTTTGAACATATTCATCTGTACTGAACAAAGCAAGAAGTGGTTGTGTTTACGCAATATACAAGAGTTTAACTGATATCCGAGAGCTCATAAATTTACGTTTCACAGATGGGTTGTATATCTTCTCCTTTCTTGCCTTTCGAAATAAAAGACTACATGACGTGTATCTATCGGCAGTGACACCCATTCCTCACTCCATTCCCCGATTGGAGATATTGAGCCACATGCTGGGACCAGAACCATGTTTTCTGATGGTGCCAATTTGCGCTTTCCGGGCAAAGCTCCATGTCAAAATTGTAGAACAAGAGTGCCAGCAGTGTACGGGTTTCGCAGTACGCCAAGTTGCGGCCGATACAATTACGCGGACCGACGCTGAAGGGTTGCAGCACTTCGCGACGATCAAGATGGAACTCAGACTTTGGATCCTTGTAAGCTGCAGCATCCCACCGTTCTGGAATGTATTCTTCAGGCCTATGAAAGTTTCGAGCGTCGAGGTATGCTGAGTACTGATTAACACCCACAATAACCTGGTCTTAGATCAGCTCGATGGAAATGACTGCATGCAACGATAGGCTCACATTTGGTGGCAATTCATGTCCAGATACTACGGTCCGTTGGTTCTCTGGAGTTTTTCTGGGAAGGGTGATTGGCAGGGGCGGAAAGCGTCGCATCGCTTCTGTGATGCAAGATATCATGAATGGAAGTTTGGATGTCGATGTGATGAAGTTGATTTCGTCTTGGCTCTTGAACGTGGTCCTGACTTCGTGCTGTACCTTAGCCATTACCTTGGGATTTTTCAGAAGCCAAAATAGCGTGCCAGCCATCGTGGTAGCTGAAGTCTCCGCACCAGCGCTGATAAGGATGTTTGCATTGACAATGATCTCTAGATCATTGAGACCGCCTGGCTGATTGCGCTTCTTAACCATGGCATCCAGAAAGTCGCCACGACCTTGTTGATCTGCATTGTTCATCCTCTTCGTGGTTGTATTCTTTGCTAGCTCCAACTGTGCATTGTGTGCTTCGATCAGATGCTTGGGAGTCGTGATTCTGAAGAGCCACTTGAGTAGCGGGTAGCTACTCGCCACACGCAGCCATGCCCCTGCTTTGATGAAGTAGAACATGTTGCGAACGAAGCCGCCTTCGTCCGAACTTTCCAGACATCCAAACGATTGACCGAAAGCCAGGTCACCGATCAAGTCAAAAGTGACGAGGTGGAGCCATTTGACCATGTCTATCCGTTGGTTCGAGATCGCCAGGTCGCGCAGTCGTGCCAGGAAGAGGTCAGAATGCACTTTTATCAGCGGCTCCTGTAACCGGATGGAACTTTCCGAGAAGCCGTTAGACATAGCTTTCCTGTATCTTGTATGGTCTGCAGAGTTGGCAGAGATGAGATGTTCCGGCAGGCCCTTGGGCGCATCGAAGAAGGATGCTTTTGGCAGATTCTTGCCGTGACCGTATATATCGTCCCAAGCTTTGGCATTGTTGAAGCTTATCTCGTTAGGCCCGATTCGCACGGCGTGACCATAGTGTTGATGAAGTCGGAGTAAAGTTGAGTCGAGATTGCCTCTGAGGAACGTAATATGCTGGAAAACAGGGAATGCGATCCATAGCCTTGGTCCTTTGATATGACGCAAAGGAGAGAAGAAGAGTTGATAAATAGCTGCCAGAATGCAGTGTGTCAAGTAAAGGAGAACAAGTCCCGCGGAAACAGAACCAGCGAGGGCTAAGTTGCCATTGTGACTCGTGCGAAAAGTCGTGAACCCGATCAAGTAACCCATTGTTCTACAGCGAAATTTCAAAACGAGTAGGTCGATCAAAGGTGAAATGTTTTTTTCGACGGATTGCTCTGTAGGACCCAAAATACTCAGCAGTTCAAGACCTTGTCGGCCCGGTTGTATGCTCTACAGGATTCCGGTCGCATGAACATACAGATTTTCCGACCATGTCACGTAAAATTCCGGCTGGCTCGTGCACGTGATTTTTAGCAATCGTATGCAAGACATCGATGACCGATCCTCTCTAATCACGACCTCAAAGTGATGCAGGGTTGCGGGGTGTGGCATCCTGGCTGGTTATACAGTAATTCCGTCTGACTTCCGTGGGAACCCGCACCCCGCACTCTAGGAGCGCGTGACATGTCATGGAGCGGTCATATCGAATGGTCTGTATACTTAGGAGTGGAAAACCTTCATCTTCGAAATGTCTCCACTGCAACAATATCGGAAACTGCCCCAAGGACAACATACTATAGTCTTCTTCAGATCTCGAACACACAGTTGCAAACATACCCAACGATGAGTCTGAAGTCAATATCAGGCGTGGCATTCGTCACTGGGGGAGCCCGAGGACTCGGAAATGCTGTAGCAGTTTCATTCGCACGGGAGGGGTGTGAGGCTGTAGCAATTGTCGATGTTCTTCTTGATGATGTTATGGAACAAGGCAGACAGGAGGTTGAAAAGCAGGGCGCTAAAGTGGGCTTAATATCCATGATTCTCTATTCTGCTAGCATATACTTACGCTATACTACAGTGTTTGGCACTACAGTGCGACGTGACTAAGGAAGAAGATGTGATAAAGGCAATCGAGAAGACGGTACAAGCTTTTGGCAGAATTGACTATGCAGCGTAAGCGGCCTTACGAAAGTCCGTTTAAATGCAAATCGCTAACTGAAAGATTAGCAATTTTGCTGGTATTAGTGGAATAAACGAGCCCCTGGAGAGCACTTTGGCGCCTAATTTCGAAAAGGTCATCCTGACAAACACTACCGGAGTATTTTACTGTGTGAAACATCAGATCCAACAGATGAGTAGGCAAGAACCCGGAAATTGGTAAGCATTAAGTAGAGATTACTTGATTAGGTCACATGTGAATCGACTTTTAAGTACGTATTTGTGATCTAGCTCTGACCACCCTTTCGCTCAACGAGGAGCAATCGTGAATTGCGCATCTGTCAATTCAATACTTGCGGGTATGGCAACAGGCCCTTATACCGCATCGAAACACGCTGTTGTTGGTATAACGAAAACTGTAAGTTATGTGCGACTTGTCTACGGGCTTAAAGTTCGACTAAATCGACCTTGTGGCTGACTTCCTATTAGGCTGCCTTGGAGGCCCGTAAGAATAACATTCGCGTTAACGCGTTGTCTCCAGGCTTTATATGGACAGACATGGTTGCCAGAGGATTGGAAACGAAGGACGACCCACGCTTGAAAGAGGCGTGGACCGTGTTTGAGGCTAGGCAAGGCCGCAAGGCCTTCCCTCGTGAGATCGGAGACGCGACCGTGCAGCTTTGCAGCAGCAAACTGAGCTTAGTAAACGGTCATAATCTCGTCTGCGATTAGTAAGTCTAGCGATTCAATGTTGATTAGTCAACGACTAACAAGTGCCAGTGGCTTTGTGGTAAATGAAATGTCGTTTTAGTGTCCGGAGACCTTATTAGGACAGAGCTAGATAACAGGAAGAGAAAGGGCTCATGGCCATTCCTAGGCGCACGCGGCAGAGAGTCCATGGCGTTCTGTTTTGGTAATTTGACAGCATAGTCTATTGTAAAAGTATGTTGATTTTCGGTAAATTACAAGCCAAGATGGCATGTCCGTATCTATCTTTGTATCCAAGCAAATCTATCATCGTATCTACGTGAAGAATGCAGCTGCTCCTCACTGTTGCTTGAGATGCAAATTCCGAAATCCGTCCGTAACGTAATGCTAGTGTAAATCATGTGCTTTGGAATACTGCGCTCGAGTAAATAGTGGCTAGTCAGTCGGTATTATGTCAGATGTCGTGCTCAACGACCAGACCATGCATATTCCAAGATTCTCCGTGAACAAGGGGGCAATGCCTTTCGGCCAATACAATTGATAATAGCTCTGTGTCTTTCGCATTATCAAATCCCCGTTTCGGGCTGTTCGCGCATTAGGTATATACCAACCACATTGAGCAATTAATGCGTGGCTCCCCTTCGTACGCCCTAGGCGACCTATATGTTCTTTAAAAGCTGAATTACTATCTTGTCTCAGAACTCGGCCTGCCCAAAGTAACTCCCTCTTACATTTCAGTGTGGAACTTCTATCTTCCTGGAAAGTGGCAATGGCGACCGCCGTTCCTTTCCAAATTACAATATCGGAGAGCAGGCTTCGTAAGCTCCATGCCAAACTGGCATTATACGATCCACCGACCGATATTGAAGTGGCAGACCCTTGGCGGCGTGGGTGTTCTGCAGAATCGATACAAGCATTAGTATCGTACTGGATGCACAATTTTGACTGGCGCGCACAGGAGACCCTGTTGAATAAACTCCCACAATTCACCTCCACGGTAGAGGTCAATCGCTTTGGCTCGTACAACATACACTTTATACACGCGAGAAGTTGGGCACAGGATGCCATACCGTTGTTATACTTGCATGGGTGGCCCGGAAACTTTTCCGAAGTCAGCAAGATACTGCCTCTGCTTACGAAAGGCAGTCCGGAAACACCGAAATTTCACATCGTAGCACCCAGCCTTGTAGACTTTGGCTTCTCTGATGGTAGCAAGAAGGCATGTTCAGCGGTCAGGCAGGGTGTTGTAGCGGTGGCTGACCGAGACTAGGAAGGATTCGGAATCGACCAGCATGCAGAGGCATACCATGGCCTAATGCAGTCTCTCGATTACGATCAGTACGGTAAGTGCTGTACGTACTGCAAGCAATGCGGATAGTGACCATCGGGCAGCTATGCATGGGGGCGATATTGGTTATTTGATCGCCCGCTTCCTGGCTTGGATGTATCCAACATCGTGTATGGCGCATCACACGAACATGCCAAGCCCTCAAGCACCTCCGGATGGACTAGGAGAACTGGGAGCTGATGATTTAGATAGACTAGGGTCTACTAAAGAATGGCAGGCAACAGCCATGGCTTATGCGCAGGTTCATGCGACCAGACCGCAAACAATTGGCTACAGTCTAGCCGACAGTCCTGTTGGGTTGCTGGCATGGATGTTCGAAAAGCTTCATACATGGACAGACGGTTATAGCTGGACTCAGGATGAGATTCTCACATGGGTGAGTATATACTACTTCTCCAAGCCAGGGCCAGCGGCTGCTCAGCACATCTACTTTGAGAATGCTCACAGGCAGCCTCCGGCTTTTGAGCAGGCGGCGAAGTATATTGATGTGAAGTTGGGTGTATCGCTTTTCCCAAAGGAGATCGTTCTGCTTCCCTTGAGCTGGAACAAGACACTGGGTCCGGTGGTGTTTGAGCGTCGTCATGAAAAGGGCGGCCATTTCGCAGCGTGGGAATGTCCAGAGGCGTTGGCGACGGATTTGCAGGACATGTTTGGTACATGTGGAGGTGCATATAAGTGTATTGAGGGGGCTAGCGGATTTGCCTAGTCGAGGTATTTGATAGCAAAAGCCGAGTAATGTCAATGCTGTATCAAAGACGAAGAGGTATTTTCGTGGAGGTTTCGGGCGCGGACGGGGCTCTTAGGGTTAAGTTTTGAGACTGGGCCAAGCTGCAGCCGAAGAATTCCCGCCATGTGTGTCGCAGCTTCGACCTCACTCAAAACCAACTCGGCCAACGACTGCCGACCCGTGATACTCCCCCCCCACACACAGCTCTGCCTTCGTGACAGCTCCAAGCCACGATGCAGGCTCTCCGATACCCACTGCGCTCGGCGCTCACCAAATCCGCTACCAGGCAGTATGCGACAGGCTCTTCGCAGTATGCCGAGACCATTAAGAACCTCCGTATCAATGGCGACACAAAAGTGCTGTTCCAGGGCTTCACTGGAAAGCAGGGCACGTGAGTGGACATGCACTGGCCACGCACAGAAATTGGCAGCTAAGTAGAGACAGCTTCCACGCACAACAAGCGATTGAGTACGGTATGCGCGCGCTCCACCGCCGTATTAAATGATGAGGGCGAGGCATTGACGTGTCGGAAACAGGCACAAAAGTTGTCGGAGGCACCAACCCCAAGAAGGCCGGCTCAGAACATCTCGGCAAGCCCGTCTTTGCCAGCGTAGCGGATGCTATCAAAGAGACTGGTGCGACCGCTTCCGCCATTTTTGTCCCGTACGCTCCACCAAACAATACACCGCCACGTCCAACACAGACTGATTTACATGTAGCCCGCCAGTTGCCGCCAAGAGCATTGAGGAAGCCATCGCTGCAGAGGTACCTTTGATTGTGACGTAGGTGTGCATGTGAACTTGGAGCATACCAGAAACTTACAACTGCCAGCATCACCGAGGGCATCCCACAACATGGTATGGACAAACGACCACTGCCTTGACATACACGTCCGCTAATCCTGCTAGACATGGTCCGCATCACCGACATGCTCAAGTCGCAGAACAAGTCCCGCATGGTCGGCCCCAACTGCCCTGGCATAATCGCTCCTGTATGTTCGCTAGAAGCCTCAAGCCGCACAGTGGAACTCTAACAAGATGTAAAGGGACAATGTAAGATTGGCATCATGCCTGGCTTCATCCACAAACGCGGCCGTGTCGGAATCGTATCTCGCTCCGGAACCCTCACGTACGAAGCCGTGAACCAAACCACCCAAGCCGGCCTTGGCCAGTCGCTCGTTGTCGGCATTGGTGGAGACCCCTTCTCAGGAACCAACTTCATCGACTGCCTCAAGGTCTTCTTGCAGGACGAGGAGACGGACGGTATCATTATGATTGGAGAGATTGGTGGCTCAGCCGAGGAGGACGCCGCAGATTTCCTCAAGGAGTACAACACTGCCAACAAGCCCGTTGTCAGCTTCATTGCTGGCATCTCTGCGCCTCCAGGCAGGCGTATGGGCCACGCTGGCGCCATTGTCAGTGGAGGAAAGGGTGATGCCAACTCCAAGATCAACGCCCTCGAGGCTGCTGGTGTTGTCGTTGAGCGCTCTCCTGCCAGGCTTGGATCGACTCTGTATGATCAGTTCGTCAAGCGTGATCTGATATAGACAACATAGGACATGCCTGATTTCGTGGTTGAAATGTTCAATGGTCAAGCGAGCGTATTCTGGAGTAGCTTGCGCGAAGGGACGTCATGTCATGTATCAGCCCATCCATTGTACAGTTAGTCATTTAGAACAAAGCTGTGGGTGCACACGAAGCGATCCAGATAAATTTGCACCCTTGCACCTTGTCTGTTTTTTTATGTCTGACATTTTGCGAGGGTGATCGCGGCTACGTGTTAGGGCACAAGCCTACCTCAAGTTACCTTTGAGAAAAAGTTCCCCGCGTAACCTCCGAGAAGCAGTCACCAGCGAAACAACACGCAACCACCATGTCCAAGACCAAGACGAAGCAGGCGCGCCGCGAACTGAAACGAGACGGTGCCCGTAAAATCGCCGCGCATCAACGCAAAACTGCAAAGGCTGCAACAATATCGACCAACGCGCCGAAGCCGCCCAAGAAGAAACAAAAGATGCAAGCACAGCCCGTGCAAGCGTCACAAAAGCACGACGTCCCATTCGGCGAATACGAGCACATTCTGCTGGTCGGCGAAGGCGACTTCAGCTTCGCACGCAGCCTGGCCATCGAACACGGCTGCGCAAACGTCACGGCCACCTCATTCGACTCGGACACGGAAGTGCGCGAAAAGTACCCCAACTTCGAAAGCATCCACGACGAATTGACCCAACTCACACCGCCCGTACCCATACATCACAGCATCGACGCGACCAAGCTATCGAGCTACAAGCACCTGCGATGCACGCGCGAGGACGACGACGAAGGCCAGGACGGGTGGGATACCATATGCTTCATGTTCCCTCACACGGGCGGACTGAGCACCGACGTGAACAGACAAGTACGCGCCAACCAAGCGCTGCTTGTTGCCTTCTTCAAATCCTGCCTGGAGACAACGAGCGCGAAACAGCGACTGCAAATCCTCGCGTCCCAGGTCCACAAGAACCATCCGAGTCCGCTGCGTCCCCGTAGCCAATTCTTGCGCATGGGCGGTCGCATCGTCGTTACGCTCTTCGAAGGCGAGCCGTACACGCTGTGGAATGTCCGTGATCTCGCTCGACATGCAGGCCTCAAGGTGGTGGAGAGCTGGAAGTTTGATGCTAGCCAGTATCCCGGGTACAAGCATGTAAGGACGCTAGGTACGATCGAAGGGGGTGGCGCGTGGAAAGGAGAGGATCGAGATGCGAGGACCTATGTCTTTGAGAAGATACCACTAGTCGCCGACAGCGACGAAGAGAAGGAGCTCGAGAAAGAGACAGGCGTCAAGAAGGTGAAAGAAAGAACGAGGACGAGGACGAAAAGACCACGCAAAGGCAGTGACAGCGACGATGATTGAGATACATGATTCGAGGTCGAGAGAAGCCTACTAGGGCAACCGTATGGAACATACATAAAGATACCTTCATCCTGTCAATGTGGAGAGCACATGAATCCCGTGCTACCAGCAGCCTGCCGTGGCTGAACCAAGCACCGAAGAAAGCCACCAAACGCCGCGCTATGCCATGACCCAAATCCTACGATACAGAGGAACCTCACATGATGTACACTTTGCGCACCTCGCTTTCGCTCCAAGCCTCTCCCTTGATACCATCAACTGGATCCCTGACCCACCCGCTCTCGGTTCCGACTTTCTTGTTGAACGCCGTCAGTTGATCGCGGCCATATATCCTTCCGTTGGGGAGCACCACTGGGTCGTTCTTCACGATGCTCTTGGTGTGGTGCGCATAGGGGACGTTGCGCGCAAGCTCGTTGAGCTCGGTGCTGCAGATGGGGCACACGGATGTGGTGGCCGATGACGCATTGGCCGATGACGATGTATACGCGGAGTGGCACGCTGGAGTTTTCAGGGCAGAGAGCCCCGCAGAAAGCGCGATGTGAAGGAGCGGTCGGGGCGGGAGCGAGTAGAGGTTGTGGTGCGTCGAGAGGAAGAGGTTCGCTAGATGAGCCCACCGTGATGGAGAGTAGAGCGACTAAGAAAGGTTAGCAATGCGAGAGACACGCCAGTATTTGATATCTTACCACATATGGCTCTACGTCATCCCAAGGCTTGTAGGCAAGCAATCCAGCAGCTTTACGGAGGAGCTCAAAGTCCCCACTCGTGCTCAAGTACTTCTTCGCATGCACTCTTGCCTCGACGAGTTTGGTCTCGCCGCCGCCTGTGCCGAGACTCACTCCATTCATGCCATGACCCTCTATGCCGTCCATATCACTCAAGCCTGCCTCGTGACCCTGCCTGACCAGCTCAATGTACTGTTGCAATCTGAGCTCGAACTCCAGCATACTGCCCCCCTTCTTCAGCTCCTTGCTGTGCTCCTTGCACCAGTCCAATGCGAGGCTGGTACTCATGCCCTCCCGTAAGCTCCGCTCAATCTTGTGGCATGCGATAAAGGCATCCACGTCCACGAGGTCCTCAATCTCCTTGCTCTGAGCAAGATGCGCCGCCGACTCGGAGTAGCCTTCGCGCAGGAGATAGTCGACAAGCAATCTTGACAGCCTCGTTCGCGACCACTCATCGTATTTGACGTCCACCAAGCTGTTCACATCGTACAGGTCTTGGAGATGCCGTAACCGTGCCTTGGCGCTTTTATGTATGCGCGTCTCCTCCTCGTGCAAACCCTCTAGTTTCCGCTTCAGGACCTGCATCTTGCTGATCATGGCATCCAGCGAATCGAGCGTGGCGTCGGGTGAGGCGGATTTCGAGGCTGCTTTGGTGGCAGCGGCGAGCGAGGTGGTCATGTTGGCAGACGAGTGTTCGATCACGCGCTGGGCGTTTTTGAAGTTGCGCCGCGAGAGCTCGTAGGGCATGCGGAGCAGGGGCTGGTCCTTTACAGAGTCAGTAATAAAGTTCGTCGTCTTTTGGATCGAACAGAGTCATACGAGCAGCAAATGTGACTCTGCATTGAGCTTCATCGACGTGAGCTCCGCCATGGCGGGCAGTGTCTTGTGTCGACGAGCAGTAGAAGAGTGATATATTCCTCTCCAGCAGCACAGATACTGTTCAAGTACTCTGAGGGAGCTGTTCAGCGAGCGGTGCAGTATCACGCGCGTTGTTCCAAGGGTTGGAGCTGCGTGCTTGCGATCAGAGGTTCAAGCTCGCGGCGGGGCGTCTAGCTCGTTGGCCGGGACGTGCGTTCACTGCATCATCACCATCCTGCCACATGATGCTCACCACCAGCATAAACGACGCGCATCCGCTTTGTTCTATATGATATCATTCTGTTCGTGAACCAAAAATTCTAAATAAACTCCTCTAAAGCCCAATGCATTGGAACGTAGAATCCAGATGTCTCTAATCATGCAGCAAGACACTGAAGCAGGTCGCGCCGAGCTGCCAGCCTACTGCAGAGGTATCCTGAACCCTGCTCTAAGGCTTTTACTTTTGTTGCACACGCGTCCCGCAGTTCAGGAGACGCATCTAAGTCGCAGAAACCCTACCGAGGGCCACTTAGAGCGCACCAGTCGATGTCATCTTCTTGCGGAGATGGCCCTTGTACTCGCCGATGCTTCCGTCCCATCGGCGCACAGTCTTGTGCTCACACACCATGATGTCCTTTGCGATCTTGTCGAGCAATCTGCGAGATGTTAGTGTTGTGTACAGTGAAGTGGATGAGAGGACGTACCGGAAGTCGTGAGAAACGACGACGACACCTCCGCTGAACGCGTTGATGGCGTCAGCCAAACTGTCGATCGTTGGGATGTCCAGACCGTTGGTGGGCTCGTCGAGGAGCAACATGTTGGGGCCCTCAATGGCCAACAAAGCGAAGACGATACGTGACTTCTGGCCATCGGAAAGGGTAGCCATCTTGGCGGTTTGGCCCTCACCAGTCAGACCATAACGACCGAGCTGTTGACGCCAGTACTGGTAGTCTTGACTGATGTGAGAGAACTTGTCGCGGACAAAGTCGAGAGACGACTTTGTGAGGTCCAGCTGTTCAGCAGAATGTTGGCTGTATACACCGAGCTTCAAGTGAGTGTGGCGGGACACAACACCACTGGTGGGGCTGAGCTTGCCAGTGAAGATGTTGAGCAGAGTCGACTTTCCGACACCGTTGGGTCCGACAAGGGCTGTTCGCGAGTCCATGTCGACACCAAAGTCGAGGTTCTCGTACAAGTTGTCCTTGGGGTCGCCCGAGTAGGAGAAGGTAACGTCGTCGAGCGACAGCACAGGCGGAGGCAGCTTCTCGACATCAGCGAAGCGGAATGTGAAGACGCGGTCGGGAACAACGGGCTCGATCAGACCATCGGCTTCCATCTTGTCGAGAATCTTCTGGCGAGACTTGGCCTGCCTGACCAAGTTGGCGTAGGTACCGGCCGAGGCAATGAACTTCTTGATGTGCTTGATCTCGTCCTGCTGCTTCTCGTAGGCCTTGGTCTGGTTGACTTCCTGTTCGGTCCTGGTCTTCATGTACGTGTCGTAGTTACCTCCGTAGTAGAGGAGCTGCTTCATGCGCATGTCGATCATGTTTGTGCACACACCGTTGAGGAAATCCATGGAGTGCGAGACGAGAATCAGGGTGCGGTCCCACTTCTTCATGTACTCCTCGAGCCACACACAGGCCTCGAGGTCCAAATGGGCAGTCGGGTCGTCGAGCAGCAGAAGCGCGGGCTTGACGAAGAGAGCCTTGCCGAGGGCGACACGCATACGCCAACCACCGGACATGTCCTTGGTCTTCTTGTTGATGGTGACCTTGTTGAAGCCGAGACCAGTCAGAATGAGCGAGGCGCGGGTGTGGAAGGTGGACGGGTCCATCTCTTCTTGACGCTGGTTTGCTGTTAGTGGCGGCGCTGTCAACGTTGGGACTGGGTGGACATACCTCGTAGATCTCCTCGAGGCGGGGGCTCTCTGGGCCGTCGTTCTCAAGGATGGTCTCAGCGAGCTTCTCCAGACGGGCCAGCTCGTTCTCGGCCTCGCGGACGACCCATTCCAAGGCACCCAGCTCCGTCTTGGGGGCGCCCTGGTTCAGCAGGTAGATGTCGATGTGCTCGGGGAAAGGGAACTCGCGCTTGTCGATGGCCTTGAGCAGCGTCGTCTTTCCGCAGCCGTTCTCACCCAGCAGGCCGTAGCGGCGGCCGTAGGTGACCTCGAGCGTCGTGTCGTTGAAGAGGACGCGGCCGTGGAACACCAGCGACGCCGATGTGATCTTGACGTCGCGCGAGGCGGGCAGCGAGGCGAGCACTCCCGTCGTCACACGGTCAGAAAGGCCGTGCTTGTCTTCCTGCATGGTGAGCTTCTTGACCTCTTCGTTGAGCTCGAGGTCCTCGTCATCGCCGTCGACCGAGTTGGCCTTGGAGGCATTCTTCGAGTTGGCCTTGGACGACAGCTTGGAGGTGGCCGACTTCTTGGGCTTGTCGCCGGCAGCAGCGCGCTTTGCCTCACGGGCAGCTTTAGACGCGGAGACCATGTTGACGGGTGGGTGATGTTGTGGTGGTTCGTTGATAGCGCAGAAATTTCGAAAGTACTGCCCGCCGTAGATTGCCCCGCTAAGTGTCGGAATAGGTAACAAAGGCGCTGACTGTACACGACTGGGCAAAGACGTTACAGTTTGTGTAGAGGCGGTCAAGATGGCGCACTAGAGAATTTGCTGTGTAGAGAATTTACTGTGTGACCAAATATAGGCAGACCATGCTGCGTGGCTGCCTTCATGCACACTCACTCTTTCCTGTGGCGGCAAGCGCTCCCAACAACCCGCGGACGTCATTGGTGAGCCGACCCCGCAAGAGCCCATTTCTCACATTCAATGTTCATCGCAAGCATCTCGACGATGCACAGTAGCATCGTACCGCGTTCAAGTAATCCTGCGATTTCAAATTCGATACTTCATACTTTACATCAGGTTGAAAAAAATGTAGCCATATAGTACATCAAATTGTACCACTACCATCTACGGCTTCTCTCCTACAGTGGAAAGCGACCAGGGTGCAACTGCATGCCGCCCACCCGATAGCCTGAAGCTATACACAGTTTTTCTAGCTTTCTACTCCGACAGCAAAGTCCAGTGAATTGTTTTTGGGTGTCGTGGTTGCCAACGGGCAGTAGCGAAGGCAACCAACAAACGCGCTTGAAGTCTCCGCGGCTATCCTTATCTTGCTCCACTGATAGTCTACTACCCTGGTCGCTCAACATTGCTGGGCACGACTGTCATCTCTGTACTACTTCGCTGACTGCCCGCGCATAGTCTTGCATCCACCCTTTTTCTCAGTCTCTCGCTCAATCTCTCCAGCACTTCAGTCTCCTCGGCATTCAGACTCAGATCCTCTGGTAATAGCACGGCTGCACCAGTGATGTGTATCCGTTCATTGTCTCTTCCATACGTTTGCTCTGCTTCGCTTTCTTTTTTCTCCACTCCGCCTCTAGCATCCGGCATCGTCTCCTCGTCTTCCTTTTTAGCTTTCCTCAGGTCCAGTGGCGTCCACCAATACATCGGGAATTGCCTTTGAATGTTGTTGACCACCAGGCCGACAATCACCATCAGAGTTGTGCCCCAAAGCACTAGACCGGCAAAATACCACCCCATCGCTGTGATGACAGGGTCCGTTGCAGCAAGAACAGCGGAGGCGCCGCCTGGTGGATGCACCGTGTTTGTGAGCAGCATGACGGCTGATGCAATGCCACATGCTACCGCGCCTGCGATCCATTTGATTGACTCGTACTCGGAGTGGTACTGAAAGAGCTTGGAAACACCAACGCCGACGAGCGCCGAGAAAGTATGTCCAAGCAGAGCGTTGCGTGGTTGACCGAGTGGTGACCGAATGGCATTGTACTCCAGAATTGCAGATGCACCCTGTCCTGGTCAGCGAGTCTTCCCACTGAGAACGGCACACCAAAACGTACGAAAGATGCTATCAATGCAGGTGGATGGTGCCGTTGTATACTGCTCATGCTGTTGAAGACCGCGGCCACCACTGCCAGCCCACAGAATGCTCCCAGCATGGACCACGATGCTCCAAGTACATTACCAACGTCCTGGCGCTGGGCTTTCCTATAGCCCAAGAATCTCGAGATTGGTGCAGGAAGTCTGTGCAGTGGTGATGGAGGAAGTATGCGGTTGAGGTATCGGTCAAGGTCGAGGTCCCATTCGCGCGCTTTTGATAAGACACTCATCTTCTATGCCTCTGTCCACTGAGTATTGCAACTAAATAACCCGAGATCGCCAGCACTCGGAATGTACACACCAGCGATTAAATACTCTACGACAGAATTATGAAAGGGCAAGCAGACAGCGATAAAAGCATCATTCGGATTTGAAATGAGCTGTATTTGGAAACACCCGGGCATAATACCACTCAGCATACCCTTCGGATAGCCTGACGTGCTTCGCTCGCGTCTTACAAGCGGGTGACGATCGCAGTTGAAGTTTAAGCGTAAGGAGTACTAATTTACGTAACATTACGTACAAGCAACCACTACCACAACAGCTTCTCCTCGGATGCACCGCCTTTGCTACATACGCACTCGGAGACGTTGGATTTGGGATGCTATACACCGCTGCCTTCCAGTTCGTGCTGCTAAACACCACACAAGGTCAGCTGCGGAGGCGGCATGTAATGGATCACGCGCGGCTGTCGGTCGCAATCTATCCAGGCAACGCGCAACAGCGTCGAGTGAATTCACTTCCTTTACGACACAACTGCATGACATGAGTTCTAATAATAATTGGTAACACAGCATGGTGGGAACATCCGCGAGGCTGCAAGCGGTAGTACGGCTCGACTTGGTGGGTAGACCTGGGTTTCGTGTCGACTTTTGCGAGCCTCACATTGCAGATGAACACCAGGTTAGGTACTGTAAACTCAGGCTCCGAATCTGATTTCGAGATAGCTTCCGTTCTCGCTCACTGTCTTGACATGCTTGATGGTTAGAGATTCACTTCTTCCGCAAAGGTGAGTCACCTGGATCTGAAAGTGCAGATTTGGCAGCTCTGACCGTCTGAATCGTAGCCGCCTTTTGTTGCATGAGCTTCTAGCGCCGCAATATATGTCCTGAAAACGTTGTGACGTACGGTGTTAATCGAGCGGTTTGCTCATACCAAAATATGCAGAGAAGCACATCGTGGTTACCTTACGTCAACGCTGGCGTCAATGATGCAAGGCGCAAGCTCGAAGGCCTCGGTACTTGCATCTAAAGCACTTTTCGCCAGACGCACTACATGTTGCGCATCAATATGAGGTTGTTTTCACATGATCGTAGCTACTTCCAGGCTCACACAAGGCAGCGGTAGAGTCCGTGCGCGCTCTGCCTCTACATGGCTCGCGCTGATAGTCTTGACAGACGTACTGATTACAAGTCTCTAGACGAGGCTGAATGTATAGGCAGCTTCAAGATATTCTACAGTTTTATAGAGATTTTTGAACTTATACAGGGTACCATCAACTCTTCTCGGTGGGACCTTTACAGGTGGCGCCTGCGCTGAGCTTAATTAGAGTATCACGTGATGGCGCGCGGCATCTCAACGCGTCTACCCTCGACCCCACCTCGCACTGCCGTCCTTGATGTTTCACTTGGAGTCGTGTACAACCTATTAGAAGATATACTCGTACTGATTTCGCCAATCAACGCGCATTCTGCTATTGCGCGGGACAAAGTTGAAAGACGCGCTTGATTTGCCACAATTCAGGGTCCTCGTCTCGGCCTATCGCTGGCTTTCATCAAAACTCCGTCCTGCCCCTGGTGGCGATTGCAGTCGTTCTTTCCTGCCTCGTTATCATTCACCCTTGTCAGAACGCAGTGCTGCAAACACAAACACGATGCGTGTGACACGTCGCTCTTTGCTGAGTGCCCCTGATGACGCTGCTGTCTCGTATCCATCAGCAACAACTCCAAGTACGTTCTCAGTTGCCAATCTGCTCAATCAATCACCTCCCAACGCAAACGCGGCTCATGCGCTGATTTTCACTGCAGCCTCAAGTAAGGCACCCGCAACCACCAGCCGCCCCTCTCAAAAGCGCACCTTTGTACCCAACTCGTCCGACCACGACGAAGACACAATTGAAGTGCAGCCAGTTGAGCCTCCTACGACGGTTAGGCGTGTCCTGAAAGAGGTCGCTATACCTTCGATGAGTTCGCGCAAGGCTCCAGCCGCTCGCGGTAGACCGAGGACGAAGCCGCAGCCGGCGGAGCAAGACAGCTCCCACGGCTCTCCGTCGCTTGAGAACTCCGATTATGAAACGCCAGGGACGAGCATCTCAACCACTCCCGCCGCCTCGATACGCCGCGGGAAAGCATCGGTCTCAGCCCGAAGGAGTGGCCTCAGCAAAGCTGTGACGGCATCGCTAAGCAGGTCTTCCTCCATCAAGAGGACGCGAAGCAGCGTCCCGGAGTCCGACGACGACCGCGAAATGATTGATGCAGATGCGGAACTTGCACTGCAGATGCACATGGAAGATATGGAGGACGACGAAGCTGCACGCCCAAACAAGCGTCTTAAGCTTGATACTGAAGAGGATGACATCGAATCGGATGGCGAGAATATGACCTTCACTCCCAAAGTCAAGGCCAGGTCGTATCGCGGCAAAGGCAAAGGCAAGGCGAAAGTGGACGACTCAGATTCAATCGATAATGATGCCGACTCGTTGCTTGACGAGCTGACAACGTCACCTGCGTATGAGGGCAAAGGCAAGGCCAAGGCCAAAGTCAAAGTCGAGAGCAACAGCCGTAACCGGAACCGCTCCAACCGCTCTAGTGCTAAGAAAACAAGCTTTCTTCCGGATGACTTCCTTGATGACGATGTCTCTGAAGGCGAAGAGTTCCGCCCGGGAGATGCGGAGTCTGCTCTGAGTGACCTATCTGAGCCTCCGAACAGCGACAGCGATGAGGAACCACTCATGGTGGCAAGCTCACGGATGAAGAAGCTTGCGAATAAAGCATCGAAGCTACCACGAGGAAAGAAGAAGAAGTCGCGTGCGGATGAAGTCGAAAATAAGAAGCGTCGCGCGAGATGGGCGCACATATCGGACAAGTGGGAGCGAAAGCGTGCTATGAATCGTGAGCGCGCTGAGCAGCAACATCCGAAGCTGCTCTCTATGTGGAAGGATCTTGAGAAGGTCCCCATCCTCGAAACTGAAAAGGCAGAACAGCCCACGTCCATCAGCCGCCGGTTGAAGCCATTTCAGCTTGAGGGGTTGAGCTGGATGGTTCGACAAGAAAAGACGCACTATCGGGGTGGCCTCCTCGGTGATGAGATGGGAATGGGCAAGACTATCCAGGCCGTCTCCCTTATTATGTCTGACTATCCGGCAAAGGAGCCGACACTTGTGTGCGTCCCGCCAGTTGCGCTGATGCAGTGGTCGAATGAGATCCGCGAGTACACAGACAACAAGCTCAAGGTTCTGGTCTACCATGGCACAAATGCGAAGTGCAAGAAGATGTCCGTCAAAGAGCTTAGGAGCTATGATGTTATCATGGTATCCTACAATAGCTTGGAGTCTCTTCATCGCAAAGAGACCAAGGGCTGGTCGCGTGGTGAGGACATCGTCAAGGAGGCTTCGCCGTTGCACGCAATCAAGTTCCATCGGCTTATTCTTGACGAAGCACACAGCATCAAGTCGCGCAACACGGGTGTAGCCAAGGCTTGCTTCGCGCTACAAGGTGAATACAAGTGGTGTCTCTCCGGCACGCCGGTCCAGAATCGTATTGGAGAGTTCTTCTCCTTGCTCCGCTTCCTTGAGGTCCGTCCGTTTGCAGATTACTTCTGTCGTTCGTGCGATTGCGAAAAGCTGCATTGGGCTACCGACGATGATCACATGTGTGTCGCCTGCAACCACGGTGCATCGGAGCACATTTCTGTCTTCAACCAGGAGCTGCTGAACCCAATCACTGGCGATGATCCAGAGCTTCGCGAAGACGCTCTGACTAAGTTGCACATGATCACGGCTCGCATCATGCTGCGTCGTATGAAGCGCGACCATACAAACTCAATGGTATGTTTGCAAATGTGCGTCTCGCAACATAACATAGAACTAACTATTGCCAGGAACTACCTATGAAGGATATCATCATCCACAACGAGTTCTTCAGCGACATTGAGCGAGACTTCTCATCTTCGATCATGACCAATTCGGCCCGCAACTTTGACACATACGTCGCACAGGGTGTTATGCTTAACAACTACGCCAACATCTTTGGTCTGATCATGCAGATGCGCCAGGTTGCTAACCACCCAGACCTGCTTCTGAAGAAGAAGGCTGCGGAGGGGGCCCAGAACGTATATGTCTGCAACATATGCGACGAGCCGGCTGAAGATGCTGTGCGGTCGCGCTGCCATCATGAGTTTTGTCGAGCTTGCGTGAAGGATTTCATGGATACATGCGAGGCATCTGGTACCGATGCAGACTGCCCCCGCTGCCATATTGCACTCACAATCGATTTCGAGCAGCCTGAGCTTGAGCAAGATGAGGATTCTGTTAAGAAGACGTCAATCATCAACCGCATCAAGATGGAGAACTGGACTTCGTCAACCAAGATCGAGATGCTGGTTTACGATCTCTACAAGCTGCGCAGCAAGAAGCAGACGCTAAAGTCTATTGTGTTCAGCCAGTTTACTTCGATGTTGCAGCTTATCGAGTGGCGTCTGCGACGTGCTGGCTTCAATACCGTCATGTTGGATGGTAGTATGACGCCAGCCATGCGACAGAAGAGTATCGACCACTTCATGACTAACCCGGATGTCGAGGTATTCTTGGTGTCGCTCAAGGCGGGAGGTGTCGCTCTCAACCTCACAGAAGCCTCCAGGGTGTTCATCGTTGATCCGTAAGTACTGTCGCGTTCGCGGATATCACGCTCGCTAACATTTGCCGTAGATGGTGGAACCCTGCTGCTGAGTGGCAGTCTGCCGATCGATGTCATCGTATTGGCCAGAAGCGACCTTGCGTAATCACTCGTCTCTGTATTGAGGACAGTGTCGAGTCCCGCATGGTTGCTCTACAGGAGAAGAAGGCTGCCATGATTGCTGGTACAGTCAACAACGACAAGGTCGCTATGGATCGCTTGAGTCCAGAGGACCTGCAGTTCTTGTTCCGCGGTACCTAGAAGAGATGATGTGGACGGGTGAGGAACGGGTGACGATATGATGAAGAGCACGAATGGGATGGGTTCACGATTAGCTACCGGCGCATTTTCATGGGCGATTCCTTTCTCTTAGCTGAGCACGAGCGATTTTCAATGATACCATAACAGCATGTAGTTTATTGCGTGTAGCTTAGAACGATATCGCAATGCAAACATTTCAAACGCCATCGCTGGTTTCTAGGTTTACATGTGCGAGTTCCTCTTGGGTGATACGATAGGCTGTATGTGTTCAAAAAATTGAGCAAACACCTGTCAATATTCATAACGCACTGAAGACATTCAGGCTCATGTTTCATTTTGCTTCATCTGCTCGTTCTAGCGCTACTTGAAGCCCACTAGGTGCAGTAATCGCTACTCAAACCTCCTCCTCCTCATCCATGTCTTGCTCGAAGTCGCTGCCATTGTCTCCAAGCTTCGGGCCATCCACGTCATCTTCAAACACCTCAGCCTTGACTTTTGCCTTTGGGGCAGCCTTCTTGGTGACGCGGCCGCTCTGGACACCTACCGGAAATCAGTCAGCAAGTCAGTCATGTGAAGATATCCGGGAAGTACCCACCGGTTTTGGCAGGTTTAGCACCGGACGTCTTGGCCCTGGGCTTCACGGTGCTGGATGCCGCGGTGGGAGCAACATGGCCGTTCATCTCCTTGGCCGCCTTGCGGAATTTGCGCAGGTAGTTCTCGGCCGCGTTGTAGGTCATGTCGCCGCCGTACAGGCGAGCGATTTCAGCGACGTTGATCTTGTCGATGGAGGCGATGACGGCGGTGAGCAGGCGGTCCTGGACGGCCTTTTCCTGCCAGTTGATGGGCATGTTGAGATGGTAGTGTTTGGAGTAGGAAGTGTCAAGGGTGGATCTGTGAGAAGCTGTTGGAGATTGGCAGTTGAGCGAAGATGTGTCGTGGTGGAGCACAGAAGTAGAGCGGACGGTGTGAGATATAGGTGGTGGGGCGGCGAGAAATGTTGGGTCATAGTGAAGGTGAGCGAGTCTTTCACCTCTCGGCACAGCAGAGCACAGCACACACCTGGACTGTTCCGTACAGCGACGTGATCACACATGGTTACGCCAGACCTATGACCCGTGACGTACTATTTCCGCTGCTCAGCGCTTTCTGAAGGTATACGCGGCCGTGTAAAGTTGCAGTTGTTGGACTCCCCATGGCCGAGAGCCTCCTGGAGAACACTACGTTGACCTTGAGATGTGGTATTAGGGCGGTGAACAAAGCAGGGCAATTGTGTGTGGGCATTATAGTGCTTCTCTAGACCTGGCCCAGAAGCATCTTTTCATATTAGAAAGGGCTATGATTTCAGTTTCTTCTTCCCTTTTGGGTCATCCCATTCTCTCTTCCCCTTGATGTCAGCCTTGTGTCTCTTGGCTTCCTCCAGAGGATCAATGACAAGCAGGTCCTCCTCATTCTTCCGCTTCCACTCGAGGTCCTTGCCTAATCTATCTTTGGCAAAGCTCAAGGAGTGTGCCATCCACCCGGCATCGTCGTCTGATTCATCCTCTTCCTGCTTGTCCCAAGCCGTACATGACTGGCATCCTACTATGAAATGCAGATCACACGCTGCTTCTTCGACATCTGCAAGCCCGCTTCCACCTGTGTCGGTGGTGGGTCTTGCGGGCTCAGCAGGGGGAGGTGACTTCACTCTCGGCGCTGCCACTGGATCGGCTGTCTCGAGCTTTGACTTGAACTTGGAGAGTATGTCTAACGTGGCCTGCTCTTGGGCTGTGCCTGCCATGCCCGTGCCTCGCTTGCGACCGCGCGTAGTCGATGTGGGAACCATGGATTCCAACAATGACTTCTTCTTGGCGGGCTCTGCATTCTGTATGCCTGTGTTCCGCTTCATCGAAGCCTTGAGCTCTGCAATCTGTGCGTTTACGCGATCCAGTTTGGAGCGCTTTTCCGACTCTGGGGACAGTTCCCGCGGCGGTGGTGCTTGTGTCTGGGCGGGGGCGGGAGGTTTCGATGCAGCGGCTGTTGTAGGTTTTGGCGGTGGAGATGGTGACGGGGACTTGGGTGTGGGGGCGGGTTTTCGGATTGGTATCGCTCGTTCTTGGGCCGGGGCGGATGCTTTTGGGGCGTCCTCGCTCGCGCTGACCAGCTTGGTGTTGTATTTGGCTTTTTTCGCAACAGGTGGCGCGTCCATGTCCTCGTCGGCACCGAAGCTGAGCACGTTCTTGCCGGCCTTTCTCTTTGGCTTCTTGGCCTTCTTCTCCTCTGGTTCTGTCCGTTCAGCCACGCGTGCGCGCCTGACCATGTCCTCGAAGGGGTTTATGATGATCTCGGTGCCGGTGATCTTGGTCGGATACAGTGGCTGGTCCTCGGTGCCCTCGCGGATCTCCGTCTCGGCCATCTTCATCAGGTTGTAGATGGTGTCGCCAACGATGCGCCCAAACATGGTGTTCTTTTCCTGCAGCTCCGGCGTCGCCGCAAGCGTGAAGAAGAACTGGCTGCCGTTGTCGTCTTTCTTGCCCGTGTTGGCCATGCCCAGCAGCCCTCTTCTCGTGTACTTGAGGCGGCTGTGGAACTCGTCGGCAAAAGGCTCGCCATCGTAGCTGCTCTCACCGCCCTGCCCCGTGCCTGTAGGGTCGCCGCCCTGGATGATGAAGCCCCTGACCAGACGGTGGAAGACGGTGTTGTCGTAGTAGCCGTCGAGACAGAGCTGCAGGAAGTTGCGCGACGTGACGGGCGTCTGCTTCGCGAACAGCTCGAGCTCCAGGTCGCCCGTGGTCGTGTGCAAGAGGACCTTTGCCGTCGGGTTCGGCTCGAGATTGTACGTCGCGCTCATCCTCGTTTCCGGCCGTCTCGTGACTGGTCGCGTGGTGTTTTTGGTGTTTCTGGTGTTGGAATTTCTTCCACTGACAGAGGAGCTCTGCAGCATGCACCACAGCCCGCAGGCCCACCCCTGCTAGCGTCCACGTTGACGAGCTGCCCGCCGACGTCACACTGACCGTCGCCAGGTCGGGCAAGGGACACGCTTCGCATTTCTCGCGCCAGGCACGCTGAGCCGTCATCTGGCCATCTCCAGCACATGAAAATGCTCAACGCGACCAGATAGCAACACTTGCATTGCTCCGCATACGTCTCTTTACCCCACCATCGCTGTCTGGAGTCTGCCTCGGCTTGTGAAAATGTTGCCATACATTAATGCTCGTAAGTGCAAGTCTTCCCAAGACATGCTGCCTGTGCTGATGGTCGCTGGTAGCTTTCGACCATGTCGGCGCCTCCCTGGGAGTGTCGGCAGATGAGCGTGAGTGAATTTGGGCGCCATGCAAGCAGCAGTTGTTGATGTCGCCAGTCAAGCTTGTCACCACCTTCTACATCTCCTACCCCTTGGCCGCTGTTCTCAAGCGCATACCGGACAAGGAGCCATGGAAGAAGAATGTCTTCATCATTGCAGTCTCCATGTTTTATCTCGTCGGCCTCTTCGATATGTGGGATGGCCTCCGGACCTTCATCATCAGCGCCGGTGGTGCATATCTCATCGCCTCCAGGGTCAAATCTCCCTATATGCCGTGGATTGGCTTTGTTTTCCTCATGGGACACATGTCTCTCAACCACATCATCCGACAGTCCGTCAATGATGCCTCTCGCGTGGACATCACAGGGGCCCAGATGGTGCTTGTCATGAAACTCACAGCTTTTTGCTGGAATGTTCAAGACGGCCGCCTTCCGGATTCTGAGCTTTCCGACTTCCAGAAAGAGCACGCCATCAGGACCATGCCCAACCTGCTCGACTATGCTGGCTATGTCTTCTTCTTCCCAGCCATGATGGCCGGTCCCGCATTTGATTATTGCGACTACAGTGATTATATCACAACTACCATGTTCACCCTGCCGCCAGGAACCGACCCCGCCAATGCTCCTCCAACGCGTAAGAAGCGAAAAATACCACGTAGTGGCATTCCAGCTGCCATTAAGGGTGCGTGCGGTACACTCTGGATACTTGCTTTCCTGAAGCTCTCCGCCTATTACCCTCCCTCTTTTTACTTGGGCGACGACTACATGAAATACAGCTTCCTCCGCAGAGTGTGGCAGCTTTACATGCTCGGATTAACCACTCGAATGAAGTATTACGGTGTCTGGAGTCTCTCCGAAGGTGCTTGCGTCCTTTGCGGCATTGGGTACAATGGCCTTGACCCAGCCACCAATCGTGCCAAATGGGATCGACTCACCAATATCAAGCCTTGGGAAATTGAGACGGCGCAGAACGCTCGTGCCTATCTCGGCTTCTGGAACATCAATACTAACCATTGGCTGAGGAACTACATGTATCTTCGAGTGACACCCAAGGGTAAGAAGCCTGGTTTCCGTGCCACTCTGGCCACCTTTGTCACCAGCGCGTTCTGGCACGGTTTCTACCCAGGCTATTACTTGACTTTTGTGCTCGCCGCCCTGGTGCAAACTGTCGCAAAGAGTGAGTCTTATTGTTCATCATACTTCGCTAAATACCTGCTAATACAGCATCTAGATGGTCGACGGTTGATCCGTCCTCTGTTTCTCACACCTGATGGCAAGAATCCTCTTCCTAGCAAGAAGGCATACGATATCATCACTACCGTCATCACCCAAGTAATTTTCGCCTATACTGTCGCGCCTTTCATCTTGCTTGGGTTTTCCGATACCTTCAAGGTATGGTCACGCGTCTACTTCTACACTCTCCTCAGCGTCGCCGCGTCTTTCGCTGTTTTCTCCCGCAACTTGCCATTACGAAAACAGCTAGTGCAAATGCAAGCTGCGCGTGCGCCGCCAGCATCTACCGGAGCCGTCGACGATTCCGCAATCGAGAAGGCGGCCAGGGAGGAGATCAAGCGAGAAAAGCTTGCACGGACTACCTCGCAGGACAGTGTGGCTAGCCGTAAGATGCCCCTTCATGGCATTGCAGACGACCCAGAGGCCGAAATCGATGAGATTGTGCGCGAGGTGAAAGCAGAAATTGAGGAGCGCAGGAGAAGGGGCAGCATAGGCTTTGATGTCAAGAAAGCTGTTCAGGAGAAATTGAAGCAGTTCCAAAAGAAGTAAGAGGTGCCACTTTCTTCTTGTCTGGCAGTGAGGTGCGAGGGAGCCTGAGGTTATGAGAAACCTAAACTGCTTCACACCCTTGTAGGATTTTTTGGGGGGATTTTCAAAATACCGTAAAGATATATAAGCGTGTTGGTAATGTGTGGTTAACAGGTGCTAGTTCAAGGAGACTGTACATCTGAAGGGCAACGAATCATTTTATCATGGTTTCTGATTAGGTCTTTGTGAAGCATATCACAGAAGGTGAAAGTGATGCGTGCAGAAGACTGAAAGCCCTATATAGCTTCCAAGATTCGACACAAAAGACGCGTGCACCAGGCGGCGGCAAAACCCGTGCCTGCTCTGCACCTACGGGATATAAGCTAATGGTCTTTAGAGATATACTTATTATAACCTTAGGAGGGCCTGATGTACAAGCAGCTCTAAAATACTCTACCTAACTCTATTAGAAATCTTTAAAAATGCACAGGCTACCTCATCGCCTCTTCCTGTTTAGAAAGGGCAAGCAGGGAATTTTGCCGGCGCCTGGTGCGTGTGTATTCAGCATTACACAATAGAGGCGCCCCTAGAGCTTTGCGAGGCTGTGGCTGGTACTCCTGATCTAAGCATTTAAGCGTGCACGTGGGATCTACCGATCTATCTGCCGGTCAGCCATGCACTATCATCCACTTCAGTGGATTGCTTCCTGACGCCCAACGCCGCGTGTATCGGGTAGATCAGACCGTTTGCGCCTCGACTGGTAGAAGTATGAATCGTGTGCTCCGAGACTACTCCCACAGCTAACAGACGGAACTCGCCGGGACCTACCATCAGCTTCTGCGAATAAGCTAACCCTGCAGGTGGTCGCCACTTTCTAGGCAGATCGAACATGTTGAAAGCACCCTTTGAGCAATTTCAAGCCCTAGTTATGCGAAGCGGTAGAAAATGGTCGGGTTATCAAGCTGCGAAAGCGCGAAGATGTGGTACGCTACTGATCTGGCTTCTGCTCCCAATCTGGCAAGAACGTTCCGGTGCGCCCAAACTTAAAAACGATGGCACTAGCATTTAGTGCGGACGAGAATAGCCTGGAAGGATATCAGGTCGATGCAAATATGGTGACGCAAGAAGACAGAGAGAACTATTGTCGAGATTGCGCTTCTTCTGTCGCAAGGTATGGCATTCTTAACAACGTGGAGGTCTGCACCGTATCTATAAATGAATAGATAAACCCCAGGATCTACTCGACCCTGGCTCAGGATCTGTCGCCTCGACACGAGATCGACAATCGGACCTTCCGTGTGGCGATCGCAGGGATTGCCTCGTCCGTTCGACACACATTGCGCGCACATCTTCCATTCGCCTAGCCGGAACGTCCGACATGCAGCCCGTGTCGTTGAATGGACGGCGACATCCGTCTGACAAGACACCTTCCGAGTCGAAAAAAACGTGGCAGTCAATCAGCATGCGCTGCAGTTACCTTATTCGTATTAGTCGGCTGAACGCGCCACATGCCAGAGACGCTCCGAAGCCATGGCATGGAACACCAGCTCCCGGTCTACTCAGCTTCGCCGGTAAGGCCAATCTCGTCCTGGCCAATGTCTGTACGCGATTGGCTCTCTCCACTTTCCGCGCGTACCCAACGCGCCACCGGCATGCATGGTGTTTCCTGCCGCCTTTCCCCTTGCCTCATCAATCTGGGAGACTAGTGTGAAAGAGCCCAGCAGGGCCGAAACCATAAGCATGTCGTCAAGGAACCACAAGTCCACGCTCGTGGCGCTGTTCGGGGAGATTGCTACACGGTTCTTATTCCCCACGAACCCCCAGTCTTACTTTCGTTCGCTTTCCTGATCTGTCTTGGATGAACCATATTATTTCTGGTTTGCGCTGAGCTGTGCTCCTCGTCATCATGGGTGTACCGGACAACGGACCGCTTATAGTTGGTGTCACTTGGTTCGTGACAATGTTCTGCGGTGCTTTCCTAGGGCTCAGGTTATACGCAAAGCTGAGTCGGAGGCAAGGGCTGTGGTGGGACGATCACATCCTCATCTTGTCATGGGTACGACAGCCTGTTGCATACATTCAGGCAAAACTGACAGCATCAAGGTCATTCTGTTTGCTGAAGCTGTCGTGACCCAGGTTGGGCAGCTGATGGGGTTTGGCAAATTCACAAAGGATATACCACAGGAAAACCTAGCAACGATCGCCCTTGGAAGCTCAGTCGTTGCCTCGATCTCCTGCTTCGCGTCGACCCTTTCTAAAATCTCGTTTGGCATCACCCTCCTTCGCCTCACGTCTGGGAAAATTCGGTGGTCCGTTTGGTTCTGCATCGTCACTCTCTTCATCATTATGATTCCGTCTGCATTACTCAACTGGATTCAATGCAGCCCTTCTGCGAAGGCATGGGACGCTTCAGTGAAAGGAGTCTGCTGGCCCGCATATATTACCATCAACTATGGCATCTTCAACGCTGCTTGGTGTACATTGGCCGATTTTTACCTGGCCCTTCTACCGTGGAAACTGATTTGGGGTCTACAATTGAAGACGCGGGAAAAGCTTGGTGTGGGAATTGCCATGAGCATGGGAGTCCTGTGAGTAGAGTTGGGCACTGGCATGCTCTTCGAACTAGACGCTGACTACGATAGTGCTGGTGCCTGTGCTATTATCAAAGGTGTCTATCTACTACAACTGCGCCAGCAAGACTTCTACTACCACGGCAAAGACGTCACAATCTGGACCGTAGTTGAGACCGCAACCGCAATCATTGCCGCCTCCATTCCCGTCCTCCGCGTCTTCTTCAAGGAAGCAGTGTCGTCCTACAACCAGTCTCACAGCAAATCCAATGGCGGCCGCTCAAACGCCAGGACGGTTCCCTTGTCGAACCTTAGTCGCAGTCACACTGCTACGATACAGAGCATGGGCAAAGGCAGAGAAGGCGGCTGGACCACCTTGGAGCCAGTAGAAGACAGCATCGAGGATACGTCAAGCCAAAGAAGCATCTTGAGGGACGAGGAGCACGGATTGGAGAAGAGCGTACCGCGTATAGTTATCGAACACAGTGGCATCATGCAGACAAATACGGTATCAGTAACGTCTGACGTGGAGAATCGGTCGACACACGATGGCCGACCTTGGGTAGGAGCATCTGATTAGTAATATGAATTGTAAGTTCTCATAGCAACCACTACTTGGCCACGCGCAACACAGGTTCCCGGCTCAGCATAGACGCAAATGTTATCGTGGCCCCACGAGATGCTGCAACGCGCTCTGGCTACGCTCAAAGAGACTAGCTACCATATCATATACGAGCCTGAATGCACTCAAGAACTAGGCAGCGTATTTGTAGAACTGGAAAAAGTCTTGAAGTTCTACAGCCTTAGCTACAGTTGGAAAGCTCAGGATCCGAGCATAGCCCGCCCAACCATTACAGCACCTTTCGGTTCAATACTCTTCCGCAAGCACATCATCCGTAGCCTTTTCAGACAGCATCATGGTTGGCAGTACGGGAAAGCCACCGGGCACCTTTGGCCAACTGCTAGCATCCACGACCCTCAACCTATCTACACCCCGTACTCGAAATTTACTGTCCAACACCGCCAGCTTATCACCATTGCCTCCGATCCGCGCGCTACTAGTTGCGTGATGGCTGTATGCCTGCTCTTTGAGATAGGTCTTCTGGCTCTCAATAGTGCAATTTTGCTTGCCAATCTCCCCTTCACACGGATGCAGCTCCTGGAAGGGCGCAAGAGACGCCGGATCAGAGGAATTGACCTTGGAGAGCCAGGAACGCACCCACTCGACACCCTCGTAGATGGCTTGTAGATCCTTTTCAGCGCCGTCATCGAAGAAGTGCGTGTTGATGTTTGGCACGTCCCTGGGATCTGCAGATCGAAGTTCAACAACACCAGCCTGGGAGCGCGGGTTCATGTGCACAAGGGAGCAGTCGTACTGGTTGGGTCCATATGTCTCATTGAAGAAAGGAGGACGATTAGGGAAGCCGGGCCAGAATCCTTCAAACGCAAAGGACCCGCACCACATGTAGATATCGCGGATAGTGCCCTGCGAAGTTTTCCAGAAGTTTGGGAAGATCTCCGACATCCCTGTGACGGCGCGCTTGCCGAGAGAGAGAATACCGGCTTCGTAGTTGTCTGCTAGAGAGCGGCCGACGCCTGGACTGTCGACAATGACGGGTATGTTAAACTTCTTGAGTTGTTCTGCTGGGCCGATTCCAGACAAGAGCAGCAATTGAGGGCTGTTGAAAGCACCACCGGATATGATAACCTCCTTGGAGGCGAAGGCTTTGCCAGCAACACCTTTGGCGGCTGCGTTGTACCGAGGATCAGCGCTGTACATGCTCTTCCCCTGAACATACTCCATTCCGACTGCCTTCGGCTTCTTTCCAAACCTATCGAAGATGATCTTGGTCGCAAGAGTGTCAAGAGAGATAGTTAGTGGGTATCTACCATCTTTCGCCGTATCCCGCGCATAATACCCGGGTGATGAGCGACGCCCGCCAGGAGTGACATGGCTGACACCGCCAAAAGGCCCAACGAGATTATCGCGGTTCGGCTGGTCGCCGTTCATATCGCGTTGCAAGAGGCCAGAGGTATCCGAAACCTTGTACCCAGCAGCTTCAGCCGCGAGTTGACTGAGCTGCTGTGCATCTGCGCTTGTGATATAGCCAGGGTCGAGCATAGTCATGTCAAGCCAGCCATCGTGGCCATGCTCCGAAGTGCTATTGTAATGCGCTCTCTCGAGGCGAACGAGATACTTCCTCATGTTTTCGTGAGACCACGAGTTGTCGCCAGTAAGTTCAGCGATCTCGTCAAAGTCGGCATCGTTGGGGAGCATCGTCAAGCCTGGTCTAAATCAGGAGTCGGATACATAGTAACAGCTCGAGCCAGCTTACATCCATTGTGCATAGCGCAGCCACCAAGAGTCCCAGCACGAGGGTAGTACTATCGGTGTCAGTATCACATTCCTTGGATCATCGTGGATCTCATACAATGCCTTCCGCTTTCGCGCCCTCCGGTGGATCAATGCCAACGTAAAATCCACCGTCGGGCTTGCGCCACGTCCTATGGAGGTATCTCGCTTCTCGAGCTTCATCGTCAGAGTGTTTCACAAAGAAGTCCCTGTTTAGGTGAGCTTTAGAGTTTCAGACATCGACTTTCGATGTAGCGAAGTAAGGCAGCACACACCATCGCGTCGCTGGATCGTTACCAGCAGCATTAAAATTGACCCATTGGGACACGTTTAGATTCTCGGTTTGATCGTCACTGCGGTGATTAATTTTAGCGTCGTTCGTGCACATCAAAGTATATGTATTCTACGTACCCTGCTTCGAGAAGTAGTACTGAATGTCCTGCTCGAGCTAGGTTGGAAGCGATTGGTCCACCGCCCGGTCCCGAACCGACAACGATGTATTCGAAAGTCGCATTATCTATAGACGCAAAAGCAAGTACCGGTGTGCTCATAAGGAAAGCCAAGTAGGCGAATGTAAGAAGAGGTGCCATGGCTGACAGATTTCAGTTCGAGGATGACCGTTGTCGCTTGACGACCTTGTGAACTAACTTTGCTTTTACGCTGCCTTTTTTTCGAGGGGAAGCATGCATGCATAACATGAGGATTGATCGCATATGCGGGCTTATATCGTCATATTGCCCAGGGCTGTCGGGGTCTGGCACGAACCTTTTAGCCCAAGAATCGTCGTATTCGTCTATGGAGTCGGTCAATGTACGTCGCATGTACACTGGCAATTGCTACCGATCCCGCTGAGGGCTTGCATGACCCCATGTATTCACCGTCTTGGTTTGAACGCTTTGGCGTAGGTATATCCGGCTGATTTGGCCTGTTTGGAACGTTGCGTCTGCATCTAGATTGCCCGAGGTTACACGACAGGTGTAGATGAGCGGTTTTCGGGAGAACTGGATAACGAGCCGAGTGGCTGCAAAGAACATATCAGTGAACATGAGGTTAGCATAAACATTGGGGAGGTCTGTTGGCAGAGCCTGGATATATACGCAAACATGAGATTCTTCATCTGATTCTTTAGAGATCTTTGAATATACACAGGGTACTACTTTACCTCCTCTTGTTGGGAAAAGGCGGACAGGGATATTGCCGGCTCTTGGTGTCCTCTACTGCAAGTCTGCACAGTGTACAGCATCTGATGTATGCAACAATTAACTGCCTTTCCGATCAAGCCAGTCAGCTATGAATGTATGTTGTGGGGCATGCAGGGAAGACACTGAACGGTGAACAACAAGAAGAGCCTATTGCGTTGCCTAGGTCGTAAAATGCACGAGACAGACATGAAAGTCATGTCCAATCTGTCGATACAGTAATGCTGGTAGGTAAGGGCAGAAGAGGCATCGACGAAGGTCCGGCACCTAGCTTCCCGTCACATGCGGCGATATTCTTTCATAAATACGTCTGGTCATTTCGTATATAGAACATGCACACCAGTCGATGCAATACCCCGTAACCTCAACGCCTCTCGCCATGCATGCAGATTCCTTTCAACCAGACCTCCGCTTCAATGCGCATGGTCCTCAGCGTCGCAACCGCAATCACCCCCAAAATCCCTCCTCGCTTGCCTGGCAGCCTCCATCCACGGCTCGAGCTTGGCATCTTCCCTCTTGGAATATTTGTCGTCCTTGCCGTGGCCGTTGCCATGCCCATGCTTCTCCGCATTCTCGACAATTGCGTCCAACCAGGCTGCTAGCCTGTATCCAGCCTTTGCGATCTGCTTGGTCACAACTGGTATAGCGGTCTCATAGTACGCTCCAGAAAGCTCCTTGCCGAATACCGCGTCTGGGCCGTTGGGAAGAACCGTAGAGCACACATATTTATTTGCGTCTCGCGCCCAGATTAACGTGGTGTCGACGGCGTCTTTTGTATCGATACCCTTGATCCAGGACTTTGACTCCTTCTTATATTGTCCGTGCTTGATCTCCGAGGTGAGGTTCTTGGCCCAGCTCAGCGCAGTAGCTTGAGAAAAGTTACCGACAGACTTCTGAGGAATCGCAGTGTCCCAAATGGAATGAAGATTTGTTCTGGCACCGTTGAAAGTGACGTTGATGAGGTTTCCTCCGACCGCAATGTTCTCCACGTGCAGCGGTTGATGGACATCGCCAACGAAGTGGATAACCCACTTTAGGGCCTTTTGCTGCTCGATGACACTGATGTTGCTCTCGACGGCACGACTTGAGTAGTTTGCGAGGGCGGAAATGATGCAACCTTCCTCTGGACAGTCTCTAGCATAGTCGATGTTGCAACTCTCCGGTGGATTGTCGAGGGCATCGATGTAATGGAGAACACCAGAGAATGCTCCTTCAGGCGTCGAGCGGTAGCTATCCGCCCAAGTTGCGACGTTGGCAAGGTAGGCTCCCGAGGTGTCGTTCAGCAACCGCTGAGCAAATTTCGTGGTCTTACCGCTGACGAAGTTTTGAGCAATATACGCAACGGTGGTATGGCCGAGCGAGCCCCATGCATTAGCAGCTGGAAGGGCTACAAGCAGTGGAAGGAATGTCTTGAGAGATGCCATTGTGGGTGATGTAGAGAGGTAGTCAGCTATACAGAAAGGTCAGGGTCGTCGAACCATAAATACATGTCGTCGCTTGCTTAGTCTGTCAAACGTTCAAGGCTCGGCCAAGTCCGTCCCTTGCCACAATGCTTCGTGCAAAGCTTGAGGCGATGATAGGTAGGTGGGCGTAGTTTGCTAAGCCCAAAAGAGGCGCCTTCCCGTTTCAGCCTAGCATATCTGCGGAGTGGCAGGCACGGCGGAGTGATGATTGGACGGATCTTGAGCCACAAATCTAAGCCAGGTGTCTGGGACCGGAGAAGGAAGACAGATGCGGCGGTTCTACGTAAGATGCTTAGCGCATGTCACACGATGCGGGAAGATCATCGTACATGTCATTGGATCCCAATGAGGAGCGATGGCCAAGGCACGTTGCTGACCTATATCTATCTGCAGCAAGCTGCAACTTTGGGTTGCCGCTCTAGAAGCCTCAAATACGTGCAAATACTTGGCAGGGTGACAGGAAGACGACTATGTTCCTTGAATGTAGCAGACCACTCCCAAGTCTATATAAATCGCTCATGTCTCACTGATGAACATCCATCAGTGCAACCGGGTATCTCTAAATCGTGAGTGTTCGCCAAACTCCAGAAATGCAAGTGCGCTTATATTTTCATTGTACAGGCGCGACGTCTACAGGCACGTCGAGATTGTCATGCTCGGTAGCTTCCGTCTCTTCCGTCACCTCTTCAACAGGCACTGGGCGGCCTTCAATCAAGCGAATCCACCATGACGGGGGGTCAAGCGGGCTGTGACCCTCGTGCAGTGGGGGGTAGATATCGTTGAAGTAGTACCAGACTGGACATGTTAGCCAAAAGTCGACATGCAATGTTCGGTCAACGTACTGTGGCCGACTACTATGCCGCACATCTCGTCCTTGGGCACCGTGCCGTGCATGATGAGCGAGAAGCACAGAAGCACCCACGGTAGGTAAGGAGCCTTGAACACCAGCAGCCCAAGGAAACTGAGCAGCGTGTCTGGGTTCTTCCTGCTCCAGATGTATATGAGAGTGCTACTGAGGGCCGAGCCGAGGAAGGCCATGGAGAACATGGGCGCTATGCAGAGGAGAAGCGTGGAAGCGAAAGTAAGCAGCCACGAGAAGTGGGCTGGCGAGCGTCCGGACGACTCCTCGAGAAGGCGCGAGTAGCGCTGGAGGAAGAAGATGTGATAGAGCAGGTCGAGACTTAGCGGTCCGAAATAGAAGAAGGTGGTGACCAGTCGCCAATACTATTGTGATGGTGTGAGTTTGCGCTTCGTACCATGACAGCGGGACAGCGGGACAGCCGGACAGCGGAGGGCTTACCTGGCTTTTGAAGAAGACAGTGCGGACGCTGTAGAAGAGCTGGAACGGCGAGAGGATACGGCACTGGACCAGCACACTCGCGCTCAGCGCTGCCGTCATCCACCATCTCGTGCACACAGGCATCTCGTAGAACCACTGCTCTAGTGGGAAGCCGCCCATCATGCCATCCCCGCCTCCAAGAACGTTTGCCATGTTCAGTCGGCAGCAGCAATGCGGTCGCTGGTCGCTGAGCGTGTAAGCTTGCGATGGTGTGTGTTTTGCCAGCAAAAAAAGGCCAGGTGGAGATTTGGTCAGCTCCACGTCGTCACCAGTCAGGTCCGGGAGAGACGGTCGCGGGTGGCATCTGGCGACGTAACTCTGCCAAGTCGCGCTAACCGCAATCTAATCAGCACCTTCCCCACCAGCTTCAGCACCACGGATAAGGTCCGAGCGCCACTTCGCGTTCCCAGCCTTTTGCTAGCCACTCGAATAAGGCAATGCGGAAGCCCCTTCACAACAAAGGGCCCATGCCATTCACCCGCATGCGCTCTTGCACCTGTTTTTGACCGTTCCGCGCCCATATTCTTGAACAGCCGCCGTCTCTCGCCAGACTGCTCCGTTGCGACGCGATACCTCACTGTTGACGCGACTTTTCGTGCTGAACACGCGCCGCGGCAAACCCCGGACGCCAGGCAGTCCACCAGGACCACCAGTTCTTCTCCTAGCAAACACCGACCATCACATCCCTCCAATTGGCATCCCCCGAGAGAGCTTTCATCGGAATGGCGCCAAAGACACCCGACAGGCGCAACAAGGCGCGTCCTTCGCGCGGAGGAAGAGCAAGCACAGGATCGCGTGGTGGTGGTGGTGGTGCTGTTGGCGCTGGCGGGCGCAGAGAGTCGGGGAAGAGACGTACGTTCCCCAAAAAGGACCAGCCGTGGTGCGCGCACATGTGCTGACTTGCATCACAGTTGGCCAAGCAGGGCCTGCACCTGATCGTGCGAAGAAGCGCTACAAGCCAGGCACCGTCGCATTGCGCGAAATCCGCCGCTACCAAAAGTCAACCGACCTCCTCCTCCTCAGGACGCCTTTCCAGCGACTTGTACGTACCAGCAATCATCTCCATGTACCTCGCGCTAACGTTCCAAGGTCCGTGAAATCGCCCAAACCGTCACCACCGAGACCGGTCCCACGAGATGGCAAAGCCAGGCTATCCAGGCACTGCAGGAGGCCACTGAGGCCTTCCTCGTCAACCTCTTCCACGATGCGAATCTGTGCGCCATCCACGCCAAGCGCGTCACCATCCAGCAAAAGGACATACAACTCGCCCGCCGGTTACGCGCCGCCTGGGGAGCTCCGGTTTGAGCCTCCAACACCGCACCTTCACCACCAGATACCCATTTTCTCGTTTTCTTGTCGCTCGTAGGTTGTGCACGGTTATGTTGGAGACTATTCAGTAACTCTTTACTGTTGGATCGAGCGAGCTTCGGCTGTGTGTTTGATACGACTTTTACGGCGTGGTGCACTGCTTCTGGCGTTCTGTGGCGTACAAGTCTCTGCATGTCTCATGGGTGGTCTCACTTTTTTCCCGACATTGATGTCACATTCGATCTTGATTCATACGTGGAACGCGTCCAACTCTGTCTTTGTTGAAGAAGGCCTACAAGCAATTTTATCTGTCATGAAACCGTTCCTGCATCACACTCATCTTGATGAAATTCATCGCTCGTGGAGCTTCTAGCATGATCGACCCTGTTATCGCGGCGCTCTGTGACTGCCCATCGGTACGAGGCTGGCTGCGGTGTAGTGACGAAACCTCCTAGTTCTCATAGTTCGTATGCCTGCACCGCCCACCGCCTGGGCAATCAACATGTGAAGTACGTTCACCGTGACATCGTAATCTTCCTTCCAAACGGATGTGTCCATGAAAGAAGACCCTTGGATAACATCGTATCTTCGGAATCGCGCGGCGAATGGAGTGATGATCACAACCTCTTGCAGGTTTGGCAAGCCGGGCAAGGCTTCTGTAAATACCCGACTCAACATGAAGAGTACCTGCTCTTTCAACGTATCCAATTCGTCGTCTTCCACGCTGGGAAAGGCGATACGCTCGTCTCCTAGTTGCGCGAACACGAGCTGTTTGACTCCTTCTCCAAACGCAGGTCTCTTGCTGATGTTGAGCAACAGCTGCAGCGGCTTTGCGTGCAGGTCGAGCCTGAGGGTTGAGAATGCTGCTTTTCCGAATTCATATTGCGTCTTCAAACACAGAGCGCGACAGGTGAGACGTAGACTACAAATTCCGTTATCCTCGAAGCCGTATTTTGGTGTAACAAGGTGCCGGGTGATCTGGCTCAACAGCTCAGTCGGGAGGGCTGATAGAGACGCCATTTGTATTAGGGTGAGGGCAGCGGTGTTCTTGTGACTGAGTTCCAATAGAGCGAAACTGTTCTTGCAAAGATGTGAAGCTATTGTTGCGCACAATCCGAGGTCAGAAGGCATCAACTTTAGAAGGCACGCCTGACCACAAGTGACCTAGGCGGGCTGCGTCGTTCTTGTACCCGCCAAGTGCCATGCTTGTTCTGCTTACTGTAATCCATTTGATTCTAGCATTCATCATAGTCTTATACCATGGTGAACTTTTAGATGCATTCGCAATGTTATGAAGCTGGTATTCGGTAACAATTTCGGGCGCCTCAGAGCTCTTATCGCGACATCCCACCTTCCTCTTCCACATCTTTCGCTGACACGCATATCGCAACGGTTACGGGTGTCCAAAGCTTATTAGGCGTGCCAAGCGCAGCTTTAGCATGGAAGCTCTCCTAGAGCCTTGGCTGTGAGATTTCCCCCGCTCCTATCACCACTTTTTAGAGGGATCGACGTCATTGACTGGCTGCCTCAGCTCTCGTTCCTGCGGCTGCACTCACGCTATGGCTGAACAAGGAAGCTCAATACGACATTGCCCGTTGCCAGCCCACGGTTTACCGAACAAGTATTGGACAAGACTATGTTTCTGCCGGTGCGAGCAATGGTTATAAAGGGTGCCACTGGTACCTGCATTGATAGCATGTTTTTAGGTCGCGGCCCTTAGTTTAGGACATGATGCTTTTGAAAAAACTGCTGTCTCTGGGCGTGGCTGGGGAATTAGCAAAACTCGTTGCCGCTCAATTTCCTCCTAAACCCGAGGGTGTTACCGTACTAGAGTCGAAACTTGAAGAGGGCGTTCGGATTTCCTACAAGGAGGTATGCATGGCATCCAATGACCTCCATATTTCCCCACCACTTACGCTTGCTCAGAATGACCTTTGCGAAACGACCGATGGCGTGCGAAGCTACTCAGGCTACGTTCATCTCCCAGCCGGAGCGTTAGCAGATCTCGGCGTCCAAAATCAGACATATGAGATCAACACATTCTTCTGGTTCTTCGAGTCGAGGAAAGATCCCGCCAATGCCCCGCTCAGCATCTGGATGAATGGCGGTCCTGGGAGCAGTAGCATGGTCGGCCTACTACGTGAAAACGGGCCCTGCTACATCAATGCTGATTCAAACTCTACCTCGATCAGCGAGTGGTCATGGAATAACGAAGGTATGTCATATCATTGAACTCCCAAAGAAAAGCTCTGTGAGGAATGCGTCGCATTCACTCCAGGTTTTCAACTACGACAGGAAGTAAATAGGGCTATCTGATAGCCTGAAGCCGTACACAGCATTGGCTTCAATTGCGTCCTCAATCATGACACGTCCGAGCAAAGACTAACCTGGAGTAGTCAATATGCTGTATCTGGATCAGCCAGTCCAAGTTGGCATGAGCTACGACAAGCTGACAAACATCACTACCAACATGGATACTGGCGCTGTCAAGGTGGCCAACTTTTCCAGTGCAGTACCTGCTCAGAATGCTTCCTTCTACGTCGGCACATACCCAAGCCAGGATGCCAATCTCACCACCAAAGGTACCGAAAACTCAGCCCGAGCTCTTTGGAATTTTGCCCAAGTGTGGTTCCAAGAATTCCCTCAGGTACGCCCAACATGCACTGCTTTTTTCAAGCTCATATACTGACTATGGTTTTCACGCACACAGCACAAACCCAATGATGATAGAATCTCAATAGCCACGGAATCATACGGTGGTCGGTACGGACCGGCATTCTCCGCTTACTTCCAGGAGCAAAACGAACGCATCCTCAATGGCACGTGGACCGAGGCAGGACAGACTCACCTCCTGCATCTCGATACCCTATTGATCATCAATGGTTGCATCGATCGCTACGTTCAATGGCCGGCGTACCCCAAGATGATGTATAACAACACATACGGTATCAAGGCTGTCAATGAATCTCGATACGAAGGTGTGATTGATGACCTTTACCGCGAGGGCGGGTGTCTCGACCAAATCGAAGAATGCCGAAACCTCAGTCTTGCATACGATCCAACCAACCAAGGCTTCAATAGTTCAGTCAACAAAGTTTGCGAAGCAGCAGAGACCTTTTGCAGTGAAAACGTTCGCGACCCCTACTTTGACACGGACCTGAACTACTACGACATCAGTGTGCCCGGCGCAGCATCTTTCCCTCCGCCATGGTATCAGGGTTGGCTGAACCAGCCTCATGTGCAACAAGGACTGGGTGTTCCTCTGAACTGGACGCAGTCTAATGGCGCATCCTCTCGAGCTTTCCGAAGCATTGGTGACTACCCACGACCAGGTTGGAAAGAGGATCTGGCATATCTGCTGGAAGAGGGAATCAAAGTCACGCTCGTCTACGGTGATCGAGACTACGCTTGTAATTGGTACTCCGGGGAGCTGCTGTCTCTCGCTATCCCATATGAGAACGCGACCTCCTTCGCATCGGCTGGGTACCAAGATCTCATCGTGAATGATACTTATGTCGGTGGTCAAGTACGTCAATACGGCAACCTCTCCTTCACTCGTGTGTATGAAGCAGGCCACGAAGTGCCAGCCTACCAACCCGAAACCGCATTCAAGATCTTCACTCGCGCACTTTTCAATTACGATATCGCTACTGGGAATGTTTCGACAGCCTCAAACCCCACCTATGGTACCAAAGGTCCAAGTGACGTCTCTGGTATCAAGAACGAGCCTGTTATGGACCCTGGCTCGCAATGTTACGTCCTCGATCAGGGCCAGTGCACAGCGGCGCAGTGGGAAACTGTGATGAACGGAACGGCTCTGATCAAGAACTGGATTGTGGTAGATTCGAACTCGAGCTACTTGTTCCCCGAACTGATGGGCAATGGTACGAGTCCAGCCAACAGTACTCCGACAGGTGGCAAGCCTTCACAGTACACTGGTGCTGCAAGCTCATTTAGCGCTCTTGGGAGCGCAGTGCTGGCAGCGGTCATCTGCGGTCTCGTCATGGCGTGGTAATGTGGCACCAGGCGTTGGCAAAGTTCCTGCTTGCCTTTTCCTAATAAGAAGAAGTGAAGAGAAGGCCTGTATATATTCAAGAATTTCTGATAGAAATTAAGTAGAGTATCTTAAAGCTGCGTATATACTCAGACTCTCCAAGTTTATAACGAGTAAACCTGTAAATACTATTAGCTTATGTCGTGTATATGCATAGCGGGCACGAGTTTTTCCGATGCCTGGTAGTGGTTTCTAAATTACTATGATATGTGCCTACCACTGCAGTTCTTTCAGGACTTTCCCCAATCTCCTCATACCCTCCGCCATGAACACTTTTTCCATCGTATACACCACCCTGAACCAACCCGGTCTAATACTATGTTCTTCTCTAGGATGCAGGAACACGCCGCCATCGACCAGCTTCTGCGCTAACATGCACTCTCGCTCGAAAACACTCCTCCCCTCCTGTGCAGGCGGTAAATATCGGCTCAAGTCAATCCACACAAAGAACCCCGCATTTGCGCCTTTGAAATACTCAATGCCCAGCTCTTCTAGCCTTGACGTAACAAACTCATATGCCTCGCCAATCCTCTCCCGCGCCAAATCAATGAAGCCCCGACACCACACGCGATCTTCCAACATGGCGGTCCCAATCGCCACACTCGGCCCGCTCACACCATGGAACCGCAAAACAGCATGAACCGCTTTCTTCAACTGTTCATTGCGTGTAATGAGTGCCCCAATCTTGAGACCCGCGGCGCCAAAGTCTTTGGATAGACCGTACGTGACGTGGACGTAGTCAGGATCAATGATGGCTTTCGTATCTAGCGAAAGGAGGGACGTAAATGGTACTGCGTCTGGAAACTTGGTATTGCTGAACACCGAGAGCGCGTAGATCTCGTCCGAGATGATGTGTAAGGCGTGTTTGGCGCAGAAAGAGAGCAGCGCGAGTAGGGTGGGTTTGGAGTAGCATCGGCCTTTGTTCCTTCTTAGCAACAACCCTCCGGATTTGAGATCATTCAACGTGGTGACACGAACCTAGCGGATTATGCGGATTCACGATAAGCAGCGCCCTGACTTTTACACCTACTTTCTCACATGCTTCGAGCTTCTGTTCCAAAGCCACAACAACATCCTCGTCGAAACATTTCTCATGATCGGTCTCAGCAGCCACAAGTTCGACGCCGGCTTCGTTTCCGAAATCGAGCTCGAAGCGGCCGTAGTAGGGCTTAGTCGTCAGAATTGCTTCTCCAGGTGAGCAGAGAGAATATGCTAGGACACTGTGCAGTGCTGTTGCTGCGGCCGTGATTTTGATGTCGTCGCCAACAAGGAGCTGGTGAGGATGAAAGTACTCGTTGATGTGCGTTGCCAGCGCAGAAGGTAAGTGGGTGCCGCCAGCGCTGCAGTATGCATAGCGAAAGGATGCGCCTGGTATGTGTACCTATTGGAACAATGAGCTCTTGACATGATCAATGCTTGATGATGGCACGATATTCCGGGTGGTCGAGCTGGAGCCCAGCCCACATAAAATAAATGACTCTACCTTTTTGGCAAACTCTTCTAGCTCTTGCTGCATTAATGCATTTTCCGCCGTACCAAACGATATCAATCCGTCAGGATTAGTCTCGTGATCGTACTTGGTGCCTTGAGCAAATCGAAATGGAATATCTAGTTGGTCAGCATTCGCTTGACCGCGTGATGATAACATTGCAATAGCTTATGAAGATACGCCTCGCAGAAACGCGCTCTTGCGGTTGTTTTATGCCGATGAGCGGGATACGGCCGAGGGCCTGAGTTCATCGTGCTGACTAATATGCTCATCGTACTCATTACGGTACTTACGTGCCCATAATTGGCTTAGGCACGTTTTGAGCGACTACTCAGCGAAGTACCTTGATGTGATTACCTACAGTTGAATCGGTTGCGCACAGCACGATGCTAGATAATTTAAGTAGAAGGCATTGTACATTACCTGATATCTCGCAGGCTCCGTAGTACGATGAGACAAACAGTCAATCCAGATCCATGATTTGGGGGACCCCAGCCAGGACTGTATACGATCGAAATCGGACTAGAGGACAAGACGCGCTTGGATAGGGTACAGGAGTCCTGAGTTCAAAAGATCTGATTCTTATCCGATGAGCACAATGCTCAGTCTAGTAGGTATCTCACGTGCAAACCAGTCCACTCCGATGCTCTAACAAAACAAAAAGATAAAAAGGGCTCCGAAGAGACATGCAACGTGCTGACCACCAACTCCATAAAAGGTAAGGCAAACCACACTGAACCTGTGTGGGATAAGATGAAAGACGCCGTGACGTCGAAACCAGGTCGCATATACAAGATTAAGAGTTATAAACAGGACATTCCCGTTGGTCCAGCCACTTTTTGTGGGGTCGTAACTTCGGAGACGTCGTAGCGCGTAAAAGATCAAAGTACCTCATAGAGGTGTGTGAGGCTGGCAGGCAGACGTGATGTCGATGACATCAACAGCTGGGCGCGCGGCCACGCCTAGCGGATACTCTGCGGAAGTATGGAGAGCGGTGCTTGCGATAGATGCGACTTGAGCGACTGTTGCATCTTTGTGGCGAAACTCGCATCGATGCCGTCTTCAAGGAGGCCGATGCCGCTATCGTCGTGGTTCGGCTCTTGCTGAGAGGTATTCATATCCATGTCATAGCCGAAGCTCATGTCGTATTGTGACTGTTGAGTAAAGCTTCGAGCATTGACTGATCATCTTGTGTTAGTTAACTACCATAATCTTGGGCTGTGTAAGCAGGTTGACTCACCATCGTGGGTTGTATTGGCATCCTGCATCGCAACGTTACTAGCGGTGGACATGAAAGATTGACTGGGATCGAAGTCGGCGTCGATGCTGCTGTAACGGCTCTCGTTGTTGCTTCCACTGCCACCATTGGTCATGCCCGCGTGTATAGCGTTGTCCATGACGGGAGAAAGAGTGGGAGACTTCCAGTCAGGCGCAGTGTGGCCAAGAAAGCCACCCAAAGATGCTAGCCACTGTGCCATCTCGTCGACGAATACCTTGGTGAGCCACCAGCCTTGGAAGCTTCTGCCATTCTCCACAGTAATCTCCCGCAGCGCCGCACCTCCGAGAGCACTGACGCAGTGCAGTATTGTACGTGCCGAAGCGCTAGGAAAGCGAGAGGGTAACCGAGTGAGAAAGGCGGCGATGCGGTCAATCACAGATTCGGATGGGTCCGCAAGTGGGTCTGGTTGCGTGAGATGGTGGTAAGCACCAGAAGACAGTTGGATATCTTGCGGCAGTGGCCCCAACATGGATCGAATCTCAGCCGTCATGATGTTGTACACTTCTTCATGGTTGCAGGACCCTGGCAGTTCGTTTGCGATGATGCGTTTCAAGTTGACATACTCGACCCAGTCAGCGTACATCTGGATCCGGTGGTTGTCGGTGGTGAGCAGGACTGCAGCAGCGTGAGCTGTAGAGTTGACGCGAAGCATTTGTCGCAAGAGGTGTGTGAATAAGGTGGCGGGCTCGAGCTTAGCTTCTAATACGTGCATAGGAAGCTGGGAAAACTTGGTGTTGATGTGCGGATGTAGAGTCTTTGCTACGTTGTCGAGGAAGCGAAGAACAGGAGGCGGTGCGACTTGCAAGGTCAATTGCGAGACGTTGCGAATCATCTTCTGATACATCATCCAGTCGCACTCTTTGATCCATGGTGCGAGCTCGGGGGCAGAGAAGAGCTTCTGCACAGGTACAGTCAAGGTGCCGTGAAAGGTGCCAAACAAGCGGAAGAACTGCTTCTCTTTGCAGTACCGCACCGCATCGACTAGGGAGGTGACATGTGTACGGTACATGGCCACCAAGTTCTGAACAGAGTCAGGGTCCGTACGTGCTGGCAGGTAGGGGGCAATGTCGGGGAGTTCGATCTCCAAGCCATCGGGTGCTTCCAGTATGTCGGACGTGGGGAACTTGAGGTCATGCTCGTATGCCGTCTTTGTACGCGCGTTTGTGGAGCGGTAGTTGGCCGAGTAAATGTCGGTGTAAAGAAGACCTTTCGATGAAGTAGGGGCGTACTGTGTGTTGTTTGCTTCTGTTGCGATGTCGCGTGGTGGGAACTGCGCGCTGTCTGCAGGTAAACGAGGAATGGCATTGAAGTCGATTTTGGGACCGGTAGACTGCTGACGCTTCATTGCATGGTGTGCCGTGGCGCCGCTCATGCTCGTGCTTGGTCGGCGCTGCGTCTCTTCTCCGTCATCGCTGTCGTTGATGAGAGCTAGGTCAACGTAGTGGTATTTGGATTCGCCGCGGACGCCTAGTCTCCGGGTCTGGATTCCTGGGAAGATGACGCGGACGAGCTTGCCAAAGGATGCAGGATTGAGGGGAATAACGCGGTCGGTACCGCAGCGCTCTGCGTATTTGGAGTAGACGCGGTTGCGCGGAACCGAAGTTTTCGCAGTGCGGCAAACAGATCGGAGCCTGGGGGTGTGAGCTTACAGAACAAGTCTGAGGGAGGTCGAACTTACCACAACATGGCGAAGAGCTGCTTCGACTTCTCTGCCTTGGATGTCCGGTCGTTTTGGATGACCTCGGCGGCGACATCCTTGAGATGGCGGCCCTCATTCTGCGCCAACAGCTGCCGTAGTTCCTTGTCGTTGGTAGCGCTGCCCGATGCTGAGCCCTTCTTCTTCTTGTCCTCGCTCTCCATTGGCGGTGCCATAAATGAGGGTTGTTGTTGGTGTTGCTGCTGCTGCTGTTGTTGTTGTTGTTGTTGTGATTGCGGGGCCATGGATGTGTGGTATGGGTGCGTGTCCATGGGCGCCGACATGCCGTTTGGTTGAGGCTGTGGGGTGGAGTCAGACGGGTAGCCCAGGTACTGCTGCACGCTCTCCAGTGACATGCTCATGAGGTTGTCCTGTGCGCTAGCATGCTGGGCAGCCTGGAGCAGCGCGGGCTGCAAGGGTTCGCTGGTGAAAGCGGTGTTGTACTGCGGCTGGTGTGAAAACTGCGACTGGCGCGACTGCTGCGGCTGTGGCTGGTATTGCTCAAACGAGTGGACGCTCGTGGTAGAAGCCCGCGAGAGCGGACGATTGCTTCTTGTAGACATTGATGTAGTGGACTGCGACCCCGTGGCCATACTATGTGTAGATCGACTCTGTGTTTACACCAAAACAAAGCAATGGCAACCACTTTGAAAAGGGTGTCCAAGGACGACCAATGCTGTCAGAGTGCTCCAAGATGCGCCAGAAAGAGAGGTGAGCGCGAAATTCCGTCTCCGAGCGTTGTGGGAAGGTGCGCGCCGCTGTGATGACGGGTGTTGTTGTCGTACCGGGGCGATGGCGGACCGGACGAGATGCGCCAAAAAGTCGATCAGGCTGCTGTGATGATAGTCAAAGGATAAGCGGGTCCAAGAACGGCGGCGGGCACGGCGTGGAGGCCCTCGATGTGGGAGAGAATATCACGAACGGTCTGTTTGTTGTCATCATGGTTCATTTCGTTTCATCCCGGGCAACGGCGAGGAAGGCGCGCTAAGTCACGTGACTAAGCGCACCTGCCTTGTCCCGTCCATCTGCCATGATTACCATACATCCATGTCGCAGTGAAATTGGATCAGTGACCAACTACGTCCGCCGATTTGCATCTGGCTGTGGCGGCCTTGTTCTGTTGGTGACTGCACAGCGATTGTCATTGCCGGCGGCCTGGTGGCACGCTGGCTTGTGAAAGTATGCGTCATGCCAACTAGCCGCTTCCTGTTCCGCCGGCCCACACTCGCTCCTCCATAATCCTGTCCCTCACAAAACACCACCACCAAGCAGTGTACCACCACTCCCACACAACCCTCGCCGCAGCTGTATCTATTGCTCCCCGCGCGTACTCCCCTACCACAACCATCATGTCTGCCCAGGAACGCGCCCAGCAGATGCTGTCGCAGGTCGACAAAGAGGTAAGCCAGTGCATGTCTTATCAGCACAGGGCACATACCCCATGTGCATCCCCAAAGCGGCACCTATTCCAATGCCTACAGTGCTTTGATACGCACACATAGCGAACAGACGTGCTGACAGACTGTGTCCAGCTCTCCAAATACCCCGCTCTCAACAACTTCGAGAAGTCGACCTCTGTTCCCAAGGTCTATGCCGTCCTCGGTCTTGCCGGCCTATACTTTTTCCTCATCTTCTTCAACATCGCCGGCGAGTTCCTCGTCAACATTGCCGGATTCATCATCCCCAGCTACTACTCGCTGAACGCTCTCTTCAGCGCCAGCAAGGTCGACGACACTCAGGTATGTCCTACACGACTTACCTTTTGGACGGCACGCTAACAACACCACAGTGGCTCACGTACTGGGTCGTTTATGCCTTCCTGACTGTCTTTGAGAGTGCTGTGAGCGCCGTCTACTGGTTCCGTAAGTGTCATCACATGGTTTGGCTGGCTGCCGTACTGACCAATCAGCCTTCTACTACACCTTCAAGTTTGTCCTTGTCCTCTGGATGGCTCTTCCCCAGACTGCGTAAGTACTTCGCCCACAACTGGTTATCAATGTATCTAACCCTGCACAGTGGCGCCCAGATCATCTTCCGCTCTTTCCTCCAGCCCGTCTTCTCCCGCTACTTCTCCGAGGCCGGCTCTACCGCTGCCAACCTCCGTGCCAAGGTCGACTCTGCTGGCAAGCCCCATGCTTCCTAGAGCAGCTGGCTTGACAGGGTGTTTCTAACAGCCACATAACTAGACCGAGGAAAGGCAGCCCAGCGCGACGGGACAGAAGCTGTACAATCAACAAACACAGCACCCGGTTCGAAGAATGCAGCTATGACGGCTTAGGAACGCCACACAAAGGACAAACCACGACTTGCGAGACGTTTGGATGATATTGATGTTAATGGACCGAAGCGAAAGATATCCCTGCGAATGGCCATCAAGTGCCCGTGAACCTAATTATTTTAGCCTATGGATTGTTTTTGGCTTGTTGGTCCTTCTGAAACTTTAGGGAATGACTGTAATCAACGACTATGAATCATACATGACCGCAGCGAGCTATATGTGCATACTCCCCAACAGTTGTCGTGACTCTTTTGATTCACATAGCATTATTGTGCCCATAACCTTACCTTTGCGAGTGTGCGTGACGCCGAAAATCATGTCGCGTAGGAGAAAGCTCAAAGTTGAACCTACTAGCATCATCATACTTACATATACTATTCTCTAACATGCGGTGAATGATAAATGTGCGCAGATTACTATTCCTGTAATGTACGGCTTATGTATGGCCGAGCATCGATTTACCTAGAAGTGAACGATCAATCCTTCCCCTTCGAGAACAACCCGATCCGATCCCTGCTACATATCTTGCATGTAAGGCTCTGTAAGCAGAAGTCGCTCCTTTGTTGAAAGCCAAATCGATCGCATGTGCATGCACCGTATGGCTCCGCGGTGAATTATCCATGTCGGTCCCTTCTCACCTCTCTTCCATCAGCCTGGAGTTCTTCCACGTTCCATCAACTCCATCGCTTACTGCATGGGCGGAGTTGCGGATTTTACAGAAGTAACGCAATCATTTGCCTACAACAACAATGACATCATCATCATTCATCCAAGTTCCATGTACGCCCTGCTTGGTAGTAGGTCTCTCTCTTATGCAGTGTCTTGCGCAGTATGCGCCGTCCCCGCTTCCTCAAATATCCCGAGGAGCAATTCAGAAAGTTCAGAAAGCACGCTGAAGTCGAGATATGTAAGTTTGCAAAGGCCGAGCACAAGGATATTTTCGACTTCTTGGGCGCTTTGAAGATTGTCTGCGCAACGTGACCAAGGACCAATTTGGCCGCTTGAACGATGCGTTGATCATTTTGAATATTCTACCCACTTCGAAGAATGATGCTGAACTCGGTAAGGAGACGCGCGAGCTGACTCAAGTGATGGTAGCTACAAAAGAGACAAACCTTTAGAAGTCTTGTGGCGTACCATTTGTTGTGGCGGGCAAGTGGAAGAGCCTCGTTATGAAGAAAATACTGAAGTGTATTGCTAGTACGTGCCGGGTGAAGGGGTTTGTGCATACCATTGATTAAAATCTTGAGCAGGTTGACTTTGTTGATCCGCGCGGATAGATCAGCTTCGAGGGTGCCATGGACACCAAGAAGTGGAATGATGAGAGTGGGCATAGTCAGAATCTCGAGTTCTCAGAACAAAAACCTTGGGGGAAGGATGGTGGATTATGGTTGCATCTTTGTACGTGTGATTGATGTAGGTCACTACATAAGCAAAGTCACGACGCCAGGGAAACTTAAGGCTTGACAGCCCAGATGTAATGCCACAAACAAACACAATATTTGCTGTATATGATTCTGGTACTATGAACTCATTTTCGACGTGACTACTGGCCATGCTCGTGAGTGACCCCTGACCACAATCTTCGAGAGCAATCTGATATGCCAGAAGACCTATCCGCAACTCCAGTAGACTTGCTACTAGTGGAAAGATAATACCGTCAGGGAAAGCTGCGCCTTTCCGCTTGGCCTCAGTCACTTCATTGCCGCACTCGTTTGTGGTCGCCCACCCACGAGTATACAAAAGACCTCCCCCTCTCGATAACCCTTTCTCCACACAGCTCGCTATCTGTAAATCATAAGCCTCTTCAGCTCAATTTACCCTCTCTCCCTTCACAACTCACGATATATAAACCGTAGGTGCCCACTGTCACCGCAACACTACAATCCTTGCCTGATTCAAGTCCTAAAATCCAGAGAGTAATCACTTCAACTGCTAACAACTCAGGTCATGGCAAATCAGCAATCCTTCCACCAATTTCTCGACCTCCCCAAAGAGCTCCGTATCATAGTCTACGAGCACATCCCCGTCCAGACTCTCTTCGCGACCGCCAGCCGCGACGAGACAGGCACACCGGTAGTCCGTGTTGTCCTTCGCTTCGTGGAGCGCAACATTCTCCAAACCAACCACTTCCTGCGCGACGAAGCGGAAGTGTATATCCACCGAGAGACGGCGAAAATCAGCAGTCCCGTGCAAGTCATCGCCGACTGTGAATTCTTCCACGACGTACCCGCCATTATCGCGCGGTGCCATCGTGCGCAGAGTGTCCAATTGCGCGTGTTGGGAACCGACAGGGCGAGACTGGGCTTGGGTGCTCTGCGCTTCAAGGAAGAGAAGATGGATGCCATGAGGATAGATGTCTGGGCTCGCCTTGCCAAAATGAATCTCGCGACACGCAACGAGATACAGATCGGCATCTGGATCCATCGCGACATCAATCTTGCCCCCTTCCTCGACACACTTGAAGAATCGGTTGACCGCGTCATGAATGCCATTGGAACGGTGTTGGCGACGGTTTCGTTTGACTGGGAGAACAGAGAAGAAGTTGACGAAGCTGACGAGGTCTTTGACATGTTCGAGGATGAGGTTGTCCAGGTGGTCAAGGAGATGGCGACTGTTGCGAGGCTGGCTGAGTGGGGGGTTAGTCGCTTTGAGAAGCTGTTTCGCTACACCGATGAGGGTCTTAAGATAGCAGATGACAGAGGTTCTGAAGACGGATCAGAGGATGGAAGTGGAATGGAAGTGGATGAGGAATACTGAATATGGGAAGAACGGCTTCGGGAAGTTGAAAGAGCACACTGACAGTTGCGACTTGGTCCCCACGTGCTGTTTAATCATACGATGCTATATAATACATGATTTCATATCCAAACATCACGTCTTGATCACTTGAAGCAGCTGGTAATTCAGATTGGAAATCGTAAAACCCAGCCTGGATGCCATTGGGACTGTTCGCAGGAGCTCTCAGTAGACTAAAAGTACAGTGGGAAGAGCTTCTAAACATTAAAAATACACAAGTATGCATGTTATGTGCCTTGAAATTCTTCAGGATGCTCAAGTTCTGCCCACGATATCAGGGCACTGTGCATCAGTTCTCCATGACACTCCACCCCACACCACTCCCTCTACCAAAACCACCACCCCTCACCACCGGCCCATGCCCCCTCTCCCCCAACATCTTCTTCCTCAGCACCGGTCTATCCGGACTGTCTCCACCCCCATCTTCCTCCCCCTCCCCTTCCTTCTGCGGCCACTTCTTCGCAAAGTCTTGCGCACCTCCTCCAATCGCTCTCATTTCCTCATTCTCCTCTCCATTCTCATTCGCCGCGTACTTGCCCACAATGTCCAGTAGACTTTTCTCGCCCTGGTCTTTCCTCTCTTGTTCCCAATTGCTGTACTCGTCCCACCACCACTTGTGCGTCTCGCCGTCTTTGCCCAAGTAGCCCGCTGTGCCATTGGGCTTGACGCGTGCCGCCCACGGCTTGTCGACGATGTAGTGCAACACGGCGACTTGGTCGTCGCGCCAGATGTTCGTGTGCCAATACCTCCACGTCTTGAGCGCGTTTGTTTTCCACGAGAGCGTCGACCAGCGGCCATCGAATGCCTCGTTTAAGAAATCCTGGTCTGGGAACTTCATGGCGCGGAGTTTGGCATTGCCCAAGTCTTGGAATTTCTTGCGGACGAATTTGGACAGCGCGGGAGAGGGCTTGTACAAGAACGTGCCGCTGTTGAAATTGCTCAAAGTGTCTGGGTCAGGTTCGACTTTGGCTAATTCATTGCTGGACGTGAGTCTAGCCATGGCGCAATTCTCTGGTTTCCAGGACTCAGGCGCCCATGAATCGTGGTCGAGGTTACACACGCACGTGTGTACAGCCATCATCCTCATGCCATCTCCGCCGTCTAGATACTCGTCGTTCTTGTCGTTGAAGATGAGTGGACTTGGGTTTGAGAAAATCATCATATCTGCATCGAGCCAACATAGCCTCTCGAACTTTTGCTCCATTTCGTGTAGGTCGAGGACACGTAGTTTCGTCCAGGTGTCGATGAAGCGCTCCGCGACCATGCCGTGTTCGGTGCCATCTTCAGGGAGACGTAGATGCTCGACGGGGTGGAGGATGATGTTGGAGTGGTTGGCTTCATCCCTGAAGGCCTGGACGGATAATTCAGGGAGCGTCTCTGGAGTATACGTGATGATCAATGGCGTCTCAGGCGAGTGCTTCTTTAGTGTGTATGCGAGGAGAATTGCGCCGGCAAGGTAGCTTGGTCTTGTGAGGAGTGTGACATATGCATTCTTCCCTGATGGGGACTTTGTAGCGTCGGCCATGCTGATCTCAGGTTGCGTTATTGTCCACGATCGAGAAGTGCAATTATGTCGTTGTTTTGTTGTGAAAAGACGTGCTGCAACAATAGTCGCGTCCCACAGTCCAACACGCTCTGACGTCACGACTGCAATTCCGAGACTCGGAAAGGATAGTTTAAGCATAGAGCGCATCAGTGAGCATGGTTGTACAATTAAACGTTTCAAATTCGGGTATCTGTCATGAATGCAACCGGCTACCACACATATCATACAAGAACACCAACCATAACAGCTAGAACACCTTGCCATCCTCCTTAGCAAGTGCCTTATCCCACGCACTCTCAAAGCTGTCCTCAGCAATAGCTAGGCTAGGCTTCTGAGACACACCCTCAGCTGTGCCCGGCCTACTCAGTGCTACAGCAGGAGCGCCCTCAGGACTCTCATATTCAAAGTTACTCGAGTACACTACGGCTGCGAATGCCTCTAAATCTCTAACCTGCTCAATCGCAGCCAGGTACTCGTTGTTTGCTCCGCTTCCGATGCTGTGTGCCTGTCGGCAAAAGACTGCCAGGCTGTTGGCAACCTTTGCTTTGACGTCGCCGCCGACGATTTCTTGGACGCGAGCGGTGCTTTCGGAAACGGGAGGGATCTTGTAGGACAACTGTGAGATCTTGTTATCGACGAGATGTGAGAAGCCGGCATCGAGAAGGAGAGTGAGGACGTGTGTGAAAGACGGTGAGTCGATGAGGTCGGATGTTTCGTCGATCAAGCGGCGTAGGGAGGTGGTGGTGGTGGGCGAGGTAGACTCAGAAGACGAAGTCATGCCTGATTCGCGGAGGACATAGTCTTCTTGGTCTTGTGGCGGAAGCAGAAAGGAGAGCCATTTGCATGTTCTGGTGCTGGTTAGTGGATACACATGCTGGTGTGGTGTGGATTAGAACGTACCTCCTCTCCTCCTCTGTAGCACCCTCAACGCGCTTTCGCACCTCGAGAGTGAGCTCTGAGAGTCTTTCCAAGGTGATCTCCTCTCGTGGGTTGAGCGAGCCAAAGACGTCTTTGACCGCGACGCGCACCTTGTCAATCAGATGGATGCATCCCTTGTGCAGCAGCCACCAGCTCAAGCTCAGATATCTCCGGTTCGTCTCGAAGTCGTTGCCATAGGCTTGCTCAAAGTTGTCGTCGTCGTTGTTCTCAAGGTTGATGCGCGATCCCTCGGTCATGGACTGCGGCGCTGCCAGAGAGACAACGGAGGCGAGGTAGTTGCGGCGGCCGAGGAGGTTGAGCTGGATGCGGGTGAGGAGCGTAAGTAGCGAGAGGGTATAGATGAGCGTGAAGGCTCGGGTGATGGCTGGTCATGTCAGCTTCCAGCCAATACCATATCATGTCACGGCGAGAATGCTCACAGCCTATCTTCATCTCGTTCCACAGCTGCGCCTTGCTCTTCTTCTTTTCTTCGCTGGGCGCCGGGTTTGCCTCGGCAGGCACTGGGCTGCCCTCGCCCTCACCCTCGCCCGCGCCTTCGATTGCGACCTGGCTCGCGTGGACGTAGCCATCCGTCTGTATCGAGCTCTTGCCGTCGTCCTCGGTCGTATCTGCTACACTCGGCGGTGCTGACGTTCCAATCTCACTCGGCCCAACGCTCCGCGATAGCCGCTCTGCCTTCTGGCGCTGCAGCTCCTCGAGCACTTGTTCCACGGGTATCGCCTCGAGGATGTTTTCCGTCGCAGTCGGCAGGATGGCCAGGACGGTGAATGTGCAGTCTTCCTGGTTCTGTTCGAATCGTCGTCGTAGACTATTTAGCCATTAGCCACCTTCGTTGCCCCCTTTTTTGCGGGACACATACTTCTCCTTCGCGATGCGGTCCTCGCCCATGCGCTGCCTCGCCTCCGACAGCTTCCCCAGCACGTACTGCCCCGCCATGTACCCGGCACCGAGCACTCCAGCGCCAATGGCAAAGTTGGTGCGATTCCGCCGCAGCCATTGTCGCGTTGACTGTATCATGGCGGTGTTGTCGAGAGTGCGATACCTGAGCTTCGGGGGGCAAGCTGGAGTCGCGTGTGGGGATGTTCGGGACTCGAACGCGCGCAGACGTGGCACGTCACTGTTGGGGCGATGCGATGGCGCTGCGGTGCACTAGAATCACGTCGATGAGGGTATTTTGCCTGTTCCTGGACTTGCTGCAGCGGTATGCTTTGCGATGCTTCAATCCCACGTTCTCGTAAGCTCGAGGGGGCTGGTGAAGGTGCGAGTCGACCCGTGATTCCATGACCCCCGTGGCCGAGGTAATTGCCAGTTCGGGACAACCGACCCTGTCACAACCACGCGAGCATGTCATCGCATCCATCCAACGACCTGAAGCTACACACAGCGCTTATCTATCGAATCGCGATCCTGTCAGTACTCTGTGTAACTTCAGGCCAGCGCATGGACTGTCACACCTTGGTCACTTTCCGCTATAGCTGTAGACTCGCAGTCTGTTCGCAATCTAAACTTTTCTATTTGATCTGGCTTTCGTCGTGCCATCCCCCTGACCATGTACTTTCGTTACACATCAAAACTCTTGAAACCTTTCCCACTATGCCAACCATGCTGAACTATCCGATCTAGTACAGATCGATCAAGCTGTCGCCCTGAACGTCCTCGTACTTTGTCACTTTTCTGCCCTCGTAGACGCTGTCAATGGGGGGAGATGTGGCTGAGCCGTTAGCAAGTACGGGCTGGCCGTCGTGCATGTTTGAAGGTCCACGAAGCTCGGAAGCAAAGGTTGGCCGGGCAGGAGGGAGCCTGTTTTGGGTTTAGTACACTGTTGGTAAGAGAATATATGATGCCTTACCTGCGAACAGCCTCTTCGGGCCTCTTCTGCTCTTGGCTTGTCTTCTTCCCTCCCTGAGTGTAACTAATGATTTCCGCAGGCTTCTTCTCACCCTGGTTCAGCATGACGTTCGCCAAAGACTTCTGCTTGTCGAAATCCACGCTTCCAATCCTCGCGCCCATGGCAAAGAGGTTGTAGGGGTGGCTGGAGTTGTACAGGAAGTCGAGCTCAGGGCTGTCACGAGCCATGGTTCCCATCTTCAGCTTGTTCAGTGCGACCTCAGCGCGACGAGCAGCACTGTACCCCTCCAGGAAGCTCTGATCGTGCGCGCCTTTGTCAGCTGCAGCCCGACCAGCTACCTTGCCTGCACCAAATCCGCGATTGTACTCAACGTCGGCGACCTCTTCCAGCTTCGCATCCATGTTCGGCATGGCAATCTCGCGACGTTCAGCTTCCAGGGCGCCGCGAATCAGCGCTTTGTACTGCTGTTCGCGCATCATCTGAGCTGCCTCACGGAGCTGAAGTGCTTTGTCGCGGATTGACATTTGGCCTTCGCGGTCGGAGACGTTCTTCTGAGCAACAAGCTCGGCCTGACGACGCTCGTACTCACGGTTCACCTCTGCCATGCTCAGGGTGCCCTCTTGCACATCGTCATCACCCATGTTTGCCTGGCGATACACCTGCTTCTGACCTTCGCTGAGGAAGACCTCGGTTTGCTCAATCTGTGCTTGCCGAAACAAAAGCTCACGCTCCTTGGCTTCGAGCTTGCCTTGCTGTGTGAGGGTCTTTACTTGCTTGTGGAATAGCTCTGTAGTCAGTCGGGCTAGAGCGTTGTCTGTTGTATTCTGCACCTCTTGCTCGATCGAAGCGCGCATGTTCGCGCTCTTCTTGCGCTCGGCGTCCAGCTCATTGCGCACCTTCATCATTTGGGCGCTCAAGCGCGCTACCTCTTCACGGCCATTGAATTCCCGTAACGAGTTGTTGGCATAATTGTTGCGCGGAGCTCGAGGCACATCGGCGTACCGAGATTGCGGGATCGCTGAGGACTGACTGCTGGGGCGCAAGTGAGGAGGCACACTGCCTGTAGGCTTCGGTGCCTCAGCAGGTCCAACGTCGCGAGTCGCATCTGGTTCAGTGCAGCCCAAAGCGACGTCCTTGCCAACTGTACCATCATTCTTGGCATGGATCATCGTTGATGCGGCGGCTGCGGGCTCGAACACGGTCTCAAGGTCGTCGTCACGATCTTTAGTGATGATATCTTGAGTCGCTTCAGGCTCAACTGGACCAGAAGTAGCATTGTTGATGTCTTGAGTCGTTGCAAGCTCTAACGAAACCGAAGCAATGTCCTTGTTAGCTGTATTGTCGATCTTGGTATCTACCACAGTTGTTGCAGCAGGGGTCAGTTCGGAGATCTCCTCAAGGTCGTCATCATCTTGGCTAGCGATGGTCTTGTGAGTGTCTTCAGGCTCTACTGAAACATCCACTGTATTCTTGTCCACTGCATCATTGACCACGGCGTCTACCACGATTGGGACAGCAGGGTAAGACTCGGAGACGGCCACTTCGGCCACGCTTGAAGCATCGCTCCCGAAGGCGGAGGAGATCGACGCCACACTCGAGTTGCCAGCCTGGACAATTGGGCCGTCCACAGGAACAATGCACTTGGTGTTTATTGGCTGTACTGCAAGGTCGCTGCCCACGGGGGAGGTTGCGCCGTCACTGACAAGCTTCTCCTCCAGCTTGGACGCCATCTTCATATAACTCGATGAAGTCAGATTTCTTCTAACAAATTAGTCCTATGAACTGGAAGATGTGAGGAAATAATCACTAACTCGTGTAGATAAGGTGTGTCTTGAGCTCGTGTGCTGTAGTTGACGTCAAGTACACTGATAGTGATCGGTGTCGTCGACTTGTGGATGGTGTTGCAGTCACGAGGATCAAAGAAGTAGAGAAACACTTGCAAAGGTATTGAGGATAGGAAATAATCCCGGTGGTGTAGAAAAGAAGGTTTGAGGGCTTCGGGGGGTTGCATTTATATCGGACGTCCGCCATTGTAACCGCTAGCAAGGACGTCAAAGGTGAGGGCGGCATGGGTCCTGTCGTCGTTTGCAGACGGTGAGAGCCTCCATCAGCGAGAAGCTGATATTGCACGATACTTAAGTAAAGGCGAGGGCGAGAGTAGCTTATTGTTGAGGTGTAACATATGCTGCTCGAAGGCGACCAGTCGAGTGCTCCGAGCGCTTTGCGCTCTGTTACCGACCTTGATATCGACCCATTGACACGGCCCTGGAAATCCCACCAGTCCGGATGAGTGGTATGATATTGCTTGGATATGCAGGTACCGTTCTGCGCCGTGGGGGTGCTTCGATATTATTCGCACAAGCTTCGGCCAATACTTGCTCAGCGAACAGTCGCTGCACATGTGACGAACATCACCGGCCACGTGCGTAAACATCGAGAGTTATCGAATAAACTACATACCGAAGAAGCTATGCTTCGATTCCGTGACCAGACTGAAGTTCACGCCTGTCCCTTCGAAAGCGTTGGTAATTTTGGGTGCATGAATGTCATGAATGCTTACGACACGGACTTCTTTGAGTCCTGAAAAGCCTCTCTGGCAGTTTCTGACAAAGGTGCTTAGAACCAACGGCTCTTGAAGTCGATGTATGTTTTCCATCGCCTGATCTTCAAGTAGAAGAAGTGCAAAACTCTCCAGGTTGGTGGGTAACAGATCCGTCAAACAGCGCGGCAGAAGATCCTCTCGCAAAGCCGCAAGTGTCCATACGTGACCTAGCAGTGTTATTTCGCAAATGGCAAGGGACTTCAAAGCCGTGAAGAGCTGCAATGAGCCGAGTCGCTCTGAAGCGGTGAAGCCATCATCAGTACGCACTTCCCGCATGTCAAGATGCAAAGTTTGCAATGTCTTGCTGTGTCGTAACAGAGCGGTATAAAGGTCCGATGGTTTAGTCCCAGTCGCAATCAGGAACGCCCATTCGCAAACGATGTGGCGCAGCCCCTGACATGCATTCCAGATGTCCACGACATCTTCAATGTCCAGACAACATTCGGTGAACTCGAGCCGCTGCAGCTGCTTGAATGCACCATGAATTTTGGGAGTCCAGTTTTGGGAGGTGACACCTGATGCTCGGAAGTCTTTGAGCTTTGGTACAGAGACCATAGACGAGCAGATGCTGTGGAACCAAGCGACCTCTTTCGCAGTGTAAACGCTAGCGCTCTCGGCGTGGATCTGAAGACTAGCTGACTCTAGCTTCTGGAATACACTTGTAATGGCCTTATCCTCGAACGGTGGATATCCCCCACCTGGTATGACATATTGCCAGAAGGAAATGGAGCTGGTCTCCAAGCTAACAACACACAGACGTTGCAGATTCGGCGCGCAGACAGCTATGTCTGCAAGTAGCTGCAAGTAGTTCGCAGCCATGTCAGTGGTATCTGCGTGAGAGCTATCTCGGTGCAGGCTGTTGCCTAGATTATCCGCAAGTCGGTTTTCGATGTACTGAAGATATTCCAGATAGCGTACTCGGCGATCTGAACCAGTATTTGAGCCTCTCACTGTACGATAAAACAGCTGCAGTGGTTTCGAGCCATACCAGGTGAGGCTGCCACAAAAGGAGGCGTATAAAATAGGTGTCGCAATTCCTCTAAGCCGGTGATTCGTGAGACAGAGCGAGTGCAAGGCTAGCTGCCTGGCGCGGTTCTCACATTGCCTGCCTATCTCTTTTGCTCTGTTTTTGAATGCTGTCGACTGGGTTTCGTAGGAACGGATGCAGCCTAGTCCTTGTACAATTTCCAGCACCAGTTCATCAGGCAAATCTTCTAATGTGACCGCGGATTTGGACATCTTCGTAGTATTCGCGGGACCCTAAGTTCATCTGCAACATTCGCATAGACCAGCATAGGCCGAAAATGAAAGGGATGCCGGTTCACGGGAGGCGTTGCATGATAACGTCTTCTGAAGCACAGTCAGATCAGTGAGATCGAGACTGTGACGTATTTGACGCTAGTCCTAGATAAGCTAGCGTTCCGCATCCTAAACCCGGCCTGCTTCGTGAACGGGTCCTGACAGGTGCCTGTAACATTGCCATGAATCATCACATACATGACAAGTGTCAGGTGAAATTCTGCGAGCGTCCTTTCTACCTAATATCATGATTTGAAGAAGGACATGGCGCAATCCAGCCCCGCAATGTCACCACTATTTAGGCGTACACGATCGCCAGCCGTCCACCACGCACATCAAACACCTTGCAGCCAGCATACGTATATAAAGCCAACAGGGTGCTGAAAGGTCTAAGAACTATACACTAATCGTACGATATGTGGCAACCGCGCAACATGTCAGCCAATACAACCACCAATGGCGAGAGGAATATCCAGCAGGGTAACAAGGAGTATGCTGCAACTTTCACGCAGGGCCACCTAGTGCTCCCACCTAGCCAAAAATATGCAGTCTGTATGTGTAGAAATCTTATATTTTTGACGTTGCTGACTTGCTTACTCTCAGTAACCTGCATGGATGCTCGGATCGACCCAACCGCAGCCTTTGGTATCCCTCTCGGTGCTGCTCACGTTATCCGCAATGCTGGAGCTTCGGCTCGCGACGCCTTCCGCTCAATCGTCATTTCTCAGCAGCTTCTCGGTACCACTGAGGTACTGGTTGTAAAACACACAGGGTGTGGCATGCTCACGTTTGACAACGAGACAGCCAAATCCCTCGTGAAGAAGAACAAGGGCGACGCAGCGGCAAAGGAGGTGGAGGATTTGGATTTTTTTACTTTTCCTGAACTGGAAGCAGAAGTCAAAAAGGATGTGGAGTGGCTGCGAAGCAAGGCTGTCGAGAATGGCATTAATTTCACTGGCTGGGTTTATGAGGTGGAAACCGGAAAGGTGCGCAAAGTGGTCTGAGTTCGCGAGAAACTATCGCATGATTTAGCTATTTCCTGCGCAAGATCTTGCACCAAAGGATAAAACTATGACGGAAAGCGACCAGGATTCAACAGCAGGCAGTCCATCGAGTAGCCTGAGGCTACGCATAGGATCTTACTATTGCGATCAAAGCCTAGCTGTAATTTGGATAGCTTCAAACTGTGGAATGCCTGATAAGATAGACTTCTTTAGGCCATGTGTCGCGGCGATATGTGGGTGATGATCTCACCAGGCTCATTAAAAAGACCTGGGACATGTTTAAGACCGCGCTCCGGGTACGCAAGTGACATCTAGCACGAGTGTTAGCTCCAAGGTTAATAACATTATTCACAACTTACGTCGAAGTTCATCACCAAAGCCGGGATGACCTTTCTCATTTCCAGCCAGGACACATTGAGCCCCAGACACATTCTCTTTCCAGCCGAGAACAATAGATTTGCGCGGTTCATCTTGGTGCGTTGCTCGTCGTTCACTTCGAGCCAGCGTTCCGGTCTGTACACGTCAATATCGTTGCCGAAGATTTCTGTGTTGCTGTAGATGCCTGCTGTGTTTACGGCGACAATGGTACCCGCTGGGACATACAACCCGGCTATAGTAGCACCACCAGCGGGTACTTCACGCTCAGGCATGGTGGCAACTACCGGATGCAGACGATTTGCCTCTTTAACACATGCTTCCAGATACTGGAGTGGCCGGAGTGCAGCCATTGGCGGTAGGCTCCATCCAGATTCTGTAGTTGCTGAGATAGATTCGAGCTCCGCACGTAGAGTCGCTAGGACGCGTGGGTTTTCGAGCAAACAGTACATGGTAACTGCGGTGGTGTATGCTGTAGTCTCCGAGCCAGCTGATATAGTGCTGACTGTCAGGCCAATGGTTGTGGATGGTGTGAAGAGCTCAGGATCGAGCTTGGCAGAACCCATATACAGACCCAGTAGGTCATCTCCTTGAGTCTCAGAACCTTCTTTACCTCTTCTTCTCTCGATAGAATCAATTGCAATTCGAGTCAGACCGGATAGCGGCCTCTTAGAACGCCTTACGAACCAGTTTTTATAGAGAATCGCGTCAAGCGAAGGTATAGCCCAATAAAGCGACCAGTGTTTGAAGCGTGCTTTTGCAGCTGCCGCAGAACCTCCCACGTCTTTTTGTTGTTTCATGAAACCTTGGTCTTCACTGAAGGCGATGCGTGCCATGGCGTCGAATGCGAACCAGTCACACCACTGCTTTAGATCCACGGTTCTTCCTGCAGCACGCAAATGATTGACCAACTCGTTAACAGTGTGATCGACATGTTTTTCGTAAATCAGCACGCCATTTAGGGAGAATTGTGAATGCAGGTTGCGCTTGATTCGCGCGGCCCTTCTGTCGTCTGTAATTGAAACCAGCGATGCGACTTCTGAGCCGTGGTTGAAGACTTTTGGTGGGTCATAACTCGAGGCCTACGCTAGGGTTCAGTATGTATAGAACAACCATTGGGCCGGAGGCCATACACACCTTGGGAAACGGATTCAACGTGCTTAATATGATCGGTACAGCTTCAAGCTGGCTGAAGAAGATCTATGGTTGTTACAAGTCGATCAATGTATACTCCTCGGTCTTAATACAAGAATGTGCTTACCCTATTCGGTCCATAACGCTGAGTGGGCCCGTAAGTCTGGTGTAATCGGCTTTTGAGCTCCTGTAGCAGTTCTCCGTTGTTCATGTGCCACATCAGCCACAAATTCGTCCATGCTGCTAATGGGGGTCCTGGGACTTTTCTAAAGTGCCAGTACTGCACCACACAGGTTATGATCGTGTACAGGGCGAGAAGTGATAGGAAATGTGGGATGATCTGGAGGAGACCTGATTGAAACATGTTCCAGATGGGAGCCGTCTTCGGAGAGCCAGCAAATAAAGGTGGTACAAGTCCGAAGTATGGCAAAACATTCAAACGGAACGCATCCTGCGCTGTATTTAAGCACCACACACACAAGTACATTTACATATCATGATTTTTGCTTGACGGCATTATCATTGTTCGGCCAACCCTGGTCGCGGACAGTCGCGGACAGTCGCTCCGTTCAACATCCGCTGCGCAAGCCCATCTGTACCAGTCAAATCAAAGAACAAGGAGAAGACCCAGTCCACCCCGCTCTGTGTTTGAGGCGTAATGAGTCTCCTGCAGCCTTTTGTCACGTGAGCTCGGCCGACTTTTACCAATTTATGTTATTGCACAGGTAAGCTCGGCCGATACATCATTCCAAGATTGTTCATTTGTTGTCGACGTTGGCGTCTGCAGTTTGGGCCCTGTTGAGCGTCCTTTGACAGCAAGACATGCGCTGTATGCTGGCTTGACTCGGCCTTTCCATCCAATGCATACTTTCGAGTGGATGATCTTGTGGTCTGCAACCAGCTGATCCTCTCATACTACGCGAAATGCCTAGTACTATCCCTACTCAAGCCTCACCTGAAAAAGACCCGGAAACTCGATACGGTGATGGCATTGAAGCCATGTGCCGCGACATACCAACTATGATCGGATGTGGATGGCGTGGAAGCATGGGGAATGAACAAAATCGGGCCGGATACAAGGTTACCGCCTTGCGCTATTATTGGTGGTCTTCGCACACAGGGAAACTCATCCATTCCTCCGCGACAGGATCGCTGAACCATCGTCATTACAGCAAGTCCAGTATCTGCCTTGGTAGGGACCTGTGAGTGTACGCACGGAACGAAATGTGTGCCATGATTTACTCAATTAGCGAGAGAATGTAACAATACTCGATACACGTTGTTTCCCTTATCATGGGAGCTTGACTTCGAACTTGCCGGTCGCCTGTGGCTTCGATAATACCCATAGAATGCCTTCCTCAACACAGTCATCCCAGTGCTTGGACGCCTTCAATGCATCACCGAATCTCCTGTGTCCGTGCGGTACGCCTTTGAACAAACGTGTCTCAGTGGGGACGTTGGCTTCCGACAGCAGTTTGGCATAAAGCAAGGCTTCATCTCGCAAAGGATCCAAGCCCGCAATGCCGAAAATCGTAGGTGGCAAGCCCGTCACCTCATCCTCTGTCGAGTTGACGATATTTAGCCTGGTATCCTTCAGTTCTGGCTGTGGTGCTTTCAGCAAACCCGTGAAAAACTCTACGGTCTTCTTTGGCAAGATTGGAGCGTGCTCGTTCTCGATGTACGACGAGACCTTCAGCTTCTTGCCTGGCCCTTGATCATATGTTTTTGGATCTGCGACACATGGTATGATGAGGACCTGACCGGCAAGTGGAGGCAGGTCCTTCGTTACGTCGCTCTTTTTGAGGTGCTGTTCAAGTGTCAGGGCCGCGGCAAGCTGTCCGCCGGCACTGACGCCGCCGACAACGACCTGGTCAGACCTACCGCCAACCGTGTCAATGTTTTGATGGAGCCATGCAAGCGCATCTTCAGTGTCGTTCCAGGCAGTCGGATAGACATGTTCAGGGGTATGCCGGTAGTTGACGTTTAGCACAATTACTCCAGTCTTGATCGCTGTTTGCGCACACGTAGCATCCTCGCTATCCAGAGACTATGTATCGCTGTCAGTCACTTATTCCACCAACTATCCACCAACTCAAGAACTCACCCCGAATATGAATCCGCCCCCGTGGAAATAAAGGTAGATTGGAAGCTTCTCCGATTCGGACTTCTTCACAGAGCGATAAGTTCGCGCTTGGATAGATGAGCCGTCACGCGTGGGGATGGAATAGTCCTTGGTATGTACGTGTGCCGATAATTGCGCCATTGCAGCAGCAGTGCGGTTTTCGCGCTCCGTGTTGACAGCACTGCGAAGAGTGACTGGATCCGTGTTGATATCGAAAGTCAACGCGGGAAGCGTTTTCTCCACAGCGAGCCATTCTTCGGATGGCCCGCCATACTTAGAGAAATCGAGTGCCATTATATGAAGACTGGGGAGGCCCAAGAACCGAGAGTGGTGTAAGATGGAGATGTCTTACAAGGATGTTTCGAAGCCGGGCCCGGCAGTCTTAAGGGCATCTACGAGCTTCATGTGCGCAATCAACTGCCCCTCAATTAGCGGATTTACCCCACATGTGCCGAGGTAGCTACAACTGCAAATCGGACCCATTCAGACTTCCGACTGCGTCAATTCTCGTACTCCGCCGCCCGTGTACCAAACATCCCTTCGTGCATGCCCAAACCCGGCATCTTGCATCACGGCCTGGAGAGATACGCCATAAAGACGGGATCATATACGAAATCCGTGCCTCTAAAAGCTTGTTCAGCATCTTTACGAAAACCGTATACCTAACCATTCGATTGATAGCATGGCAGATATACCATCCGAACCTCCATCGCGAGGTCTTAGGGGGAAAGCGGCCATCGTGACAGGTGCTGGTTGTGCAGGAGAAGGAATTGGTAATGGTCGCGCAATTTCTATCATGCTCGCAGACGAGGGGTGTAACATACTCTGCTTAGACATGAATCTGGAATGGGCACAAAAGACAGTGGCAATTTCGTCATCGAAGCCAGGTCGAGGAAGAGCAATAGCGTTCAAGGCTGATGTTACGAAAGCCACAGACTGCGAAGCAGCCGTGCAGTTGGCCCTGAATGAGTTTGGAAGACTGGACGTGTTGATCAACAATGTTGGTATTGGTGGAGCAGCTGGCACAGCTGTCGACGTCGATATGGAAGCCTGGACCAAAGGCCTAGAGATCAATGTCAGCAGTATGGTACAGATGGCAAAGTACGCTATACCAGCGATGCTGAAGAATGAGGGTGAAACGAGAGGCAGTATTATCAATATGGGGTCGGTTGCCGGTCTCAAAGGTGGAACGCCTCACTTGCTGTATCCGACAAGCAAAGGCGCTGTTGTCAACATGACAAGAGCGATGTCCGCACATCACGCCGCAGACGGCATTCGAGTAAATTGTGTCTGTCCTGGGATGCTGTACACCCCGATGTTGTACGCTGGGGGTATGAGTGAAGAGGCGCGCGAAGCGAGGCGGAAACGAAGTCTACTAGGCACCGAGGGAACAGCGTGGGACGCAGCTTGTGCGGTGGCCTTCTTAGCAAGCGACCATGCACGGTGGATTACAGGAGCTATCCTTCCGGTGGACGCGGGTACGACTGCTGCTGTTGGGATTGGGATGCCCAAAAGTGCCAGCGTCAACGGATGAGCACAAGTCTACCAACGGCCAATTAGCATATATCATCGCACCATGGGCGTGATTTGGTTAAAAGAAGGTTGGCATGTTTGTTCATTCTGAAACGGGGCCACGCAAGAACGCTGCAGGTAATCCGCGTCACCGTAGCAAAGGTAACACACCCAATCTGATAGGCCATCCAATTCTACTTATCCAAACTGCAAAGCGACGCTGGGGATGACATAGAGAAGATGCATTGACTAGTCTCGAAAGCCCTTCCGAGGCGAAATGTGAGTTTGGAGCATGCCTGCTGACGGTTCTGAGTTGCGACCCTGGGAGTCTAATCCCATCCAGGTTGATCCTGTAGGTTTCGTCAAAGCTGCTAGACAGTCTCTGATTCTGCTTCAAAGATGTCGAGTCCTTTCCGAAGATGGAATATGTATTGCCTGGCTTCATGGCAATGGATAATCGATTCAATCCAGTCTTTGCTCGGTTCGAAACGGATCGTGTTGACAAGTAGAAGACCACAACACTCCTCTTTCAAGATAGTGTAAATGCGATTGGCAAGTACTGCGTAATCGTTGTCCCGGACGCGAGTCTCTAGTAAGCCAAATTCCAGCTCTGTAAGGAACTTCCACTGGGTTACTTCCCTTGCAAAACTCCGGAGTCTCCACAAGGATACGCCCTGGAAATTTGACGTTATCTTTGTGTACCGAACACACGCTGCCAGGAAGGGAGATTCGATCTAATGGAAGAAGATGTATGACGACAGTCTCGAGGCTACTCCAAGACATTTCGTCGAGAGCATGGGGCCAGGTACGAAGTCGAGACAAAAGGGCGTCTTGACGTCAAGCGGATCCAAAGCGGTGACGAAGTTTTGGAACTGATACTGAGCAATCGGGTCAGGTGGTGTCCAGACAACCAGCCTGTTCACATCTCGGTTGATAACCGGAATCATGGTAAGAGCACTGAGCCAGTTCCTATAGTATCTAGAGTCCAGGACAAAGTTATGCCAAAGAACGTATCCGAATAGTGCCCGACAATGACTACTGCATTGCATAAGACTTAATAGCCCTTGCGCCACATGCCGATCCGTGGTATCAAGCTGAATGTAGTTAGTAGGGAACGATACAGAGAAAGAACTATTCGCTCAGGGCTTACCTTTCGCAGATGTGCCTGAATAATACGCAGCACTTCCACTGGCAGACGCTCCAA